>NC_087202.1:3710494-3800494 GCF_015104395.2 Macrobrachium nipponense | reverse complement strand
CAAGCAAAACCCAAACTATTATACTCATACGCGAAAAAGATGAATAAAAGAAGAATAGAAATAGGCCCTCTAAGAATTGAAGGGAGATTAACGAATGAAAAAAAGGAAATTTTCAACATATTGGCAGAACGATATAAGAGAGAATTCACCCCTAGAATAGATAATGAAGATATCGATATAGAAGTAAGGGATGAAAATAGTAAATATTTAGCTGACATAGATATTAATGAAGCTGATATTGTGCAGGCTATTAATGAAATTAAAAATGGAGCTGCTGCAGGGCCTGATGGTGTTCCTGCTATTTTGTTAAAGAAAGTAGTTCATTCTATCGCAAAGCCACTTGCAATATTATTAAGACAAAATGTAGATACAGGCAAGATTTATGATGAGCACAAATTAGCATATATTACCCCTACATTCAAAAGGGGATCAAGACTAGAGGCAAGTAATTATAGGCCTGTGAGTCTAACATCACATATTATGAAAGTGTATGAAAGGGTAATGAAAAAAAATATTATGAAACATTTAATAAAAAATAATTTGTTTAATATAGGACAACATGGTTTCGTACCCAGAAAAAGTACACAAACCCAACTGTTAGTCCACCGTGAGAACATATTCAAAAATATGAAAAGCGGAAATGAAATAGATGTGGTTTATTTAGACTTTGCAAAAGCTTTTGACAAGGTAGACCATAATATATTAGCGAAGAAAATTAGAAAACATAATATAGTGGATAAAGTAGGAAGATGGTTAAAAGAATTTTTACACAACAGAAAACAGATAGTTATTGCAAATGATGAGAAATCGGATGAAGCTAAGGTAATTTCCGGTGTGCCACAAGGTACGGTGTTAGCTGCATTACTGTTTGTTATGATGATTGCAGACATAGACAGTAATGTTAAGGATTCGGTAGTGAGTAGTTTCGCCGATGACACAAGAGTAAGTAGAGAAATTACTTGTGATGAAGATAGGAACGCACTACAAAGAGACCTTAACAAAGTATATGATTGGGCAGAGGTAAATAGGATGGTATTTAACTCTGATAAATTTGAATCAATAAACTATGGAGACAGAGAAGGAAAGCTATATGCATATAGGGGACCTAATAATGAGACAATCACAAATAAGGAAGCAGTTAAAGACCTTGGTGTGATGATGAATAGGAACATGTTATGCAACGATCAAATAGTAATTCTATTGGCAAAATGTAAAGCAAAAATGGGAATGTTGTTACGGCACTTCAAAACAAGAAAAGCTGAACACATGATTATGCTTTATAAAACATATGTTCGTAGTCCACTTGAATATTGCAATATGATATGGTACCCACACTATCAAAAGGATATTGCACAATTAGAGAGTGTACAAAGGTCCTTTACAGCTAGAATAGAAGAAGTTAAGGACCTAGACTACTGGGAAAGATTACAATCCTTAAAATTATATAGTCTAGAAAGGAGAAGAGAATGCTACATGATAATTCAGGCATGGAAACAGATAGAAGGAATAGCCGAAAACATCATGGAGCTAAAAATATCAGAAAGAGCAAGCAGAGGTAGATTAACAGTGCCCAAAACTATACCAGGAAAAATAAGGAAAGCACACAGGACATTAATCCACTACGCACCAGCATCGATAATGCAGCGTCTATACAATGCGTTGCCAGCTCATCTGAGGAATATAACAGGAGTGAGCGTAGATGTGTTTAAGAATAAGCTCGACAAATATCTAAACTGCATCCCAGACCATCCAAGATTGGAAGATGCAAAATATACCGGAAGATGTACTAGCAACTCTCTGGTAGACATTAGAGGTCTCTCACACTGAGGGACCTGAGGCAACCCGAACAAGATGTAAGGTCTGTAAGCTGTAAGGTAAGGTCTCTTTTATTAAGTATAAGATATATAAGATATTTTGCATTCTTATTTCAATTGGGACATTAATTAATTAACAATAGAGTTATTTATTATTATTCATTATTATTAATTATTATTAATTATTATTTTATTTTATTATTATTATTTGATTATTATTATTTATGATTCAGAATATGAAACCCATTCATATGGAACGATCCCACTGAAGGGGCCATTGATTACTTCATATTTACTTGAAGTTGGATCTCAAGGCTTTTTAGTGACAAGCGTATAAAAAAAAAAAAAAAAAAAACTCCAAAGAATTTGAGAAGTTAAGAGAGCATTATGGCTATTACAATTACGTATGTATCTGGTAAAAGTGACCAGTTGTTTCTGCAATATATATAAATATCTATCTTATCTATCTATCTATATATATATACTATATATATATATGCAGAAGCTAGGTACTATGTTGTACCTCTAAGTAACTGGGGATACAATCCACAATGATGTAAAATCCTTCTGTAGTTTTATAAAATATATGCATTTCTTTGTACAGCAAATATAGCTTTCGACCATCGGATGTGGTCTTGCTAAACAAGACCACAGCTGAAGGATTTTATATAATTGTGGACTGTATATGTATGTATGTGTTTGTGAGTTATTTGTGTAATAATTTATACGATTTTAATTTCAAGAATCTCACGTGCATGTTTACGAAGGCGGTATTCTGCTTTTACACAAAAGAATAAATTCACGAGCGTTCTACCAACGGAAATCTCATCTAAACCCCTGATTAATGGCAGCATTATACAAAATCACATCATTTTCCAAAAGCTTAGTAGTTAAGGACTCGCAGATTCGCGCTGCATCCCTTCTGCCGAAAGGGATTAGGACGGGAGATTTGCCCGTGCTCTTATTTTTGTTTCGTCTGTCTCAAAAATCTGTGAATAGTGTCTGCATATTCCCTGTTAATGTCGCGTTTTGGTTATATAATAATAATAATAATAATAATAATAATAATAATAATAATAATAATAATAATAAGCAAGGAACAATTTTGCTGTTGGTTTATGTGTTCTTTCCGCCCCTGGCTGCAAAGCCTCTTTCTTCCATCTTGACTTTCCACCCTCTCTAACAATTGTTTCCCTGTGCAACTGCTTTGAGGTCTTCCTCCTGTTGCGCCTTTCAAACCTTCTTACTGTCCATTTATTTTTTTAGCGCTGAATGACCTCGTAGGTCCAAGAGCTTGGCCTTTGGGCTAAAGTCTATAATGCAGTCCAATCCTACTATAACTACTTAATCTTTATATATCTTTGCTGTCTAAATGAGTCACAGAATAAGAAACCCAGAGATGATTTTACACTCACTTGTATCTATCTGTCTGGTGTTTATGAATCACATTCCTTAGGGGACGTTTTTATGACAGTCAATTTGACTTCGTTATCTGGCAATCTCTTCACTCAGCAGGTCGTTTTCATCATCATTCCTAATGACAAAAAATGTAAAACAAAAATGAAAAAATAAAAATTTCAAGGAGAATTTAATAAGTACATTTATAAGAGGATCACTGGAGAATTATCTTTTATTACTTTGTGCAGTATTATTACAAATTCTGTTTGAATCTGAATATGAGGTACCTTTTTCTAGAAAATAAAAAAATATGGAAAATAAATTAGTACATTTATAAGAGGATCACTGGCAAGTTATCTTTTACCTTTTGCAGTAATATTATAAATTCTCCCTGAATCTGAATTATGAGATAACTTTCTAGCAAGGAAAAATAAAGTATTTAGCCGATTATCCATAAAATGCACAGATTTAAATGTTGATGAAACACTGACCTCTCTCTCTCTCTCTCTCTCTCTTACATATACATACACACGCACACACATATACATAAGTAAATAAATTCTTCTGTTAAAACAGGATACATCACAATTATAAAAGGCCAGTTAAAACCAGGGTGTTTTAATGGGCCTTTTATACTTGAGACATTATATATACATGTATATATATATATATATATATATATATATATATATATATATATATATATATATATATATATATATATATATATATATATATATATATATATATATGATATATATAATATATATATATTATAATTTCAGAATGGAAATAACATTCTTTTTTTATACCCGTGCAACCTTTTTAAGCTGGCGAGCTTAAAGGGATCAGTGGGCAGTAAATCGAGATCATCTGGGATTTCTTCTGTCTCCTGGATAAATGTAAGGGCGAAAAATACTCGTATATTTAGGCTATTTAGAAAGAGACGCCTCTTATGAGTATGATATATGACTGCCTTCCGAGAGAGAGAGAGAGAGAGAGAGAGAGAGAGAGAGAGAGAGAGGTTAAAATTCTTGACATTGCGAAGATGAATGAGAAAATGAATACATACACTCGTATCCTTGAAGCATCTTATGATCCCTTTGTTGCAAGTGACAGTTATGGATACAAAACTCAGTGTCGCAAATGTAAAAGGTAAATTAGGCTTCAACAAAAATATTTACGCGTTTAAGCAAGAAAATGACTTTCACTGAAGCATTTTTTTTATAGATATAATCGCCATTAGTTTAAGCAAGAAATTGAGTGTTTACTTAACCATTTTTTTTTAACTATAATCGCCGTTAGTTGCATAAATAGTGGTTGTTTATATGCGAGGAGAATAATTTCGATAACATCGTGATATTTCCTTCATTATTGAAGTGGCTTTTTTTATGGCATTTTACAGAAATTTGCGGAATAATATCATCTATCTTCTATATTAGATTGTCATCGTTTATCCATTTAATCTTTCCAGCTTTATCAGTCTCTGTCTTTATTCTCGATGACCAAAAAATTATCTTTATAACTTGATCAATTTCCATATTTAGCTAATGAGAATTAATTCTCTCTCTCTCTCTCTCTCTCTCTCTCTCTCTCTCTCTCTCTCTCTCTCTCTCTCTCTCTCTATATATATATATATATATGTGTGTGTGTGTGTGTGTGTGTGTGTGTAATATATATATATATATATATATATATATATATATATATATATATATATATATATATATATATATATATATATATATATTCTTGTCTAATTCATAGAGAGAAATACAGAAAGAGGAGATCCCACGGCTTAAAAAAAGGGAAAAAAAGATAAAAATGTAATAAAATACGTGTAGAATAGCATGAGTGGGGTTTTATTTTTATATTTTTATTTGTATATCGTCTATTAAATTATAGTTTTCAAGAAAAAAATTTGCAATTGTGGTAATTTCAAATGTCGAAGTTCCTGACCAAGAGGTGTCGTGGGAACGCAAGCTTCTTGGTATCTTCGATGCCTGGAAACCATTACATCCAGTCCAGCTGCCAGTTCCTCTTCCTTCGCTTTCCAGACAGTCTCGCTTTCTTCTTCTTGTTTTTTTTTTTTTTTTGTCAGCCGCTTACTCGAGCCATTATGGGCTCTTAATGGCTTTTACCATCTTCCTGTTTCTCCCCCTCATCGAAGTCTTCAACCGTTTATTGAAGATGTTTATCTGTTCTACCCTTCGGAGGGGGGAGGTAGGATTAATCCCCATTATAAACCATCCTAGGGGTCCCCACTATAACCCTGCCAAGTTTCATACCCATTGGACCAGCCATTTGGCCGTGATTGAATGACAGACGGACGGACTGACATTACGCACATAATAAGACAATAAGCAGGTAACATGAACGAATTGGTAAGAAAAATCATGGTTTAACATATTGCTGTTTCTCTAGATGACACACTTCTTACTTTTACTGTCTTACTTTGGAATTAAATTGTAAATGAAAACGATCATATTTTAAGCAAGGAATTCTTTCTGTTTCAAATGGAAGATTAAAATTCCATGCGAAAAGAATTATTGTTTTTTTTTTTTTTTTTTTTTTTTTTTTTTGTTTTTTTTTTTTTTTTTTTTTTTTTTTTTTTGCCCCCTTCGAGAAACGGAAGTCGATTTGGCCCGTGACTGGCACCATGCATCGTTTGGCACTTGTCATGAATATATAAAGAATCAAAGACGATAGTGTTTTTTCGTGTAACTTAGAAATATTATTGGACATTTTATTTTTAATTCTTTATCACTTTATCTCTCTTTTACAGTCTTTTGAAGAGCTCTGGCCATGAATGGAAAATGTAAACTACTCTCTCTCTCTCTCTCTCTCTCTATCTCTCTATCTCTCTGTTTACAGTCTTTTGACAGAGCTCTGGCCATTAAGGTGGAAAATGTAAACTACTCTACTCTCTCTCTCTCTCTCTCTCTCTCGCTCTCTCTCTCTCTCTCTCTCTCTCTCTCTTTGTCTGTTAGCTCTAATAAACGTAAAATCAGCTCTGTCGTCAATCCATTATGTAATCCTCTTTTTGTCAGGTCAAACTGGTTCCCTTAATTTTTATTTCATTTATAGCTGCAAGTTTGAAAGGATGTCTTAAAATAATCGTATGACGTACGGACTTTATCTCTGTATTAGTGCCTTTTTCCACAAAATGAGAGGAAGTCTAAAATATCAGTATGACTCACGGACTTTATATCTGTATTACTGCCTTCTTCCACAAAAAACTAATAAATGAATAAATAAAAATAAGTAAATAAATAAAATGCGTCTTTTCACTTATTTCTGCACAATTGAGGCAGTTGTATTTGGAGTCGCAAATATTATCTTTGGTGATTCATCGTATTTTGTAAAAATGATAAAAAAACAATCTGCAAATTTAGTTCTTTAAAACTGTTTAAGGAAGTTATTTTCTCTTCAGTCCTCGATCATCAACGCTGTTTCTTTCGTATGATCTATGTCTCGAATCTGTGCTATAGGTCTGTTGCTGGGTGATTAATCATTTATAAAAAAAACCTTTCCCTATCGAACTGGTCTCGGGAGATACCCTGGGCAAACAGATAAGTAATGAATACCATTACGCCCCCCGGACAAGTTTGCCTAGCCAGTCTCTTACTCCTGCTGCTGCTGAGGTGAGATATCTTTGATATAAAGCTCGTTCTAGTGATATTCATGAGGTATGCAAACTTGCAAAGCACGAGAAGAAGCGCCTGGCAATAATGAAAAATTTTCAGGGGGGGCGGGCGGTTGCGGGTGCTGGATTATATGATTAGTGCCACTAATAGTTTGTCAGTCTATATCTATATTATTTATTATTATTATTATTATTATTATTATTATTATTATTATTATTATTTATTTATTTTTTAAGGGGGACCTCTTCTTTCCGTATTTTTCTATGCGTCCTCTCACGTTTCCTAATGAGCACCTTAATATTCTTTGGAAGCTTGAATTGCAAGTCAGTGGAACCTGTGGGTTTGCTCCATTTGAATAGGTCTCATCTTCTGAATAATAATGATAATAATATATATTTATAATAATCTATGATGCATTCCTTTGCTGTGACCAGAGTTAAAAGCCACACTAATACTACTGGATTTTTAGAAAGAGTTGAAACTCAGATAAGTTGGGGGGGGGGGGGGCGAATATGAAACGGCGTATATAAAGAAATAAAATAAACGAGAGAAAATGCTAAGTGCTAGAATACACGCTGACTCCCAGAGTAGACTGAAAGGAGAGTTTACACTCTTCCCCCGTAATGGCTTAGCCGTGTTGGCAAACACTGAAAATAGCTCCAACACGAAATTCTCCTCAAGTGGGGAGTATGTTTGAGTATGTTTGTTTATGTATGTCTCTGTGAGTGGGAGAGAGCGAGTGAGTGAATGAGTGAGAGGTTTGGTGGTTTTAACCTTTTTTTTTTTGCATGACATTTCTGATATTTTATCTATTTATTTTTGTTCCAAGGATACCTAAATACGCTTGAATTTATATGACATAACTTTGAGTCAGTTCTATGTTTTTGGGGCATATATACCTGACAATTCTGACATTCTTTTATTTATTTAGTTATGTTCCAAGGATACTTAAATACGCCTTGAATTTATATGACATAACTTGCGTCAGTTTTGTGTTTTTGTAAGGGAATATATGAGTGATTATAGGAGTGCAATTACACTAGTAAAATAGAACGATTGTGGCCAATCTACGCCAGTAAATGCCGCGCGTAAGTTAGGTATAATTTATGCAAGGCCTGTTATATTTATAACAGTGATTAAATCACTGCAATCTTTTCTGGGTCATTTGTTCTTCCTTAGCTAGAATACTGTTCTCCGGTGGGGATGTAACTTTTCATCTGTTGTAATTATGAGAGAGAGCGTGTGTGGCTGTGTGTATTTGCGTAATAAACGATAGTATCAGGTAAAAAATTTCACGAATATAAATTTAACTGTTGTATTGTAATTCTCTCTCTCTCTCTCTCTCTCTCTCTCTCCTCTCTCTCTCTCTCTCTCTCTCTCTCACACACACACACACACACACACACACAGCGCTGGCCACCCTATTCTTTTCCCAGCGTCTTTGTCATGCCAATTTGTTGGATAATCTCTCGGCAAAAGCGTTTCTCCTGTTCTTGGAGATTTCGTGATTCAGTAAAGACGAGAGAAAAAGGAAGGAGAAAAGTCATTTTAGTTATAAAAGTTGAGATGGAATTTCGGCGTGGGAGATATTGTGTGTTAAAAGATAAAAGATACTCTGATGTAATGATACGGCTGGCTGGATCATATTATCCACCATGTAGTATATCTGCTGGGACATATATATATATATATATATATATATATATATATATAATATATATATATATATATATATATATATATATATATGTATGTATGTAGTATGTATTGTTTAAGTAATTAATACATGAACGATAACTACACTCTCTCTCTCCCTCTCTCTCTCCTCTCTCGTCTCTCTACTCTCTCTCTCCACACGCACACACACATACACACACACGCAAATCGTTTATATTTGTTACCTAATCAGAAATTTCTTACAACAAAACAACATCGGAGTGCAGTTAATCACCCAATTCCTTGTATAATTAATCACCCAATTTCTTTTATAATTAATCACCCACTGCCTTGTATAAATCACCCAATTCCTTGTGTAATTAATCACCCTATTTCTTGTATAATTAATCACCCAATTCATTGTATAATTAATGACCTAATTCCTTGTATAATTAATCACCCAATTCCTTTTATAATTAATCACCCAATTCCTTGTATAATTAATCCCCCAATTCTTTGTATAATTAATCACCCAATTCATTGTTTAATTAATCACCCAATTCCTTGTATGATTAATCACCAAATTCCTTCTATAATTAATCACCCAATTCCTTCTATAATTAATCACCCAATTCCTTATACAACTTTACCGTCGTAAAATTAAAAAAAGGCTAAAATTTATATACAAGGCTAAAATTTACATTCACATTCGTACTCCCAAATATTCCATCGAGATGGAGTTACACGAAAGGCAGTGACGGTCTCTCAGAAGACGTTCTTTCGACATGAAGTAGGTCCATAACTCTTTTTGAAATCTAATCAGGAGGCGTGTACCGTGTTCTGGCTTTGTGTAGCCAAGAGGGAAGGAGGGAAAATTCTAACTATCACAAGCGAATTTTTTGCTCGAAAAGCGAAGCGAGTAAAGGAATCGTATACAGGATCTTCCTGAAGTATTTATTTTTATTTTAACGTTACAAAGATCGAAGGAATACTGTTCGATTTTTGTGGCATTATTCATATTTTTATTTTTATTTTCATTTTTAAGATTTTTTTATGAAGTGTATTTTAGTACTAACATAAAGCTATACGAAAATACATAATTAGAGCTAAGTATTAAAGGAATATGCGTACAGCTGTAACCAACATATGTTTTTTTTTATCATAAAGGAGAGAGAGAGAGAGAGAGAGAGAGAGAGAGAGAGAGAGAGAGAGAGAGAGATTTACCCATTTACCATGTAACCCCAGAGGGGGCTAATGCCATGAGTGCACCTCACTCGCTGCAATGTAGGCATTACTTGAGGGTCTTTGCAGTGTACCTTCGGCCCCTACCTGCAACTATTTTTATTACTTTTACTATACCTCCTTTCATATTATCTTTCTTCCATCTTACTATGCTTAACCCTCTCCTAGCAGTTGTTTCATAGTGCAACTGCTTTGAGGTTTTCCTCCTGTAACACCTTTCAAACATTTTACTGTCCATTTCCGTTTCAGCGCTGAATGGCCTTAGTTGCCCCAGTGCTTGGCATAATGCCAAAAATCTGTATAAATCAAATCAAACCATTTACCATGTAAGTATCAAGATACGCAACTCACAGACCTCGTTAAACTTTGTTTTTCTGGCAGAATAAAAAAGGAAAAATACCGACAGTCTGGAAAATGATAAAAGTATAGTAACTAATTGGTAAAATATTGAATATACATCCTTTAAATATTGAAAAGGAAAGAGTACTCATAAAAATAACTTCAACATCCCAATGTCATTTCGGCCACATTTCAAAGCATATTGATTATCCAGATTATGCAAATATCGCTCATTTGCCTACTCACCGGAGGACATTCCTTATGCATAAAGTGTGCTAATGAAAATAGCATCCACTCTTTAATTAAATTAATTTTCTTCGAATAAAGAATATCTTAGTTAACAGTAAAATAGAGCTGGTAAATCATATTTTCCTGTAGGGATTGATTTTTCTAATGCCGAAATACCGAGAGGAATATTCTTCCTGCTAAGAGATAGGTCTGTAATATGACATTTTTTCCTATAGTATTTTTGTCGCTTTTTCCCTTTGTTTTATGTCAGTTTTAAACCTATATATTCCAAAGTTTGTTTTTTATATCAGATTCCAACCTAATTATTCCGGAGTTCATGTTCTCGGCTTGATTTACGTAATATTTAAGTTTAAAAATATTATCAACGTTAATCTGAAGCCCTTATTGTCAAAGTGCCTCAGATATATATATATATAATATATATATATATATATATATATATATATATATATATATATATATATATATATATATAAAGCAAAATTCACGGAAAGAGAGTGGAACTATAGAGTAACCGCTTTGAGGCCTTCCGACTTTTCGTCTGCTTAGTAAAGGACGAGAAGTTGAAAGGCCTGGCAGATGTTACTCCATTGTATCATTTTCCCTGCATGGATTTTGGCTTTGTTTAAATATTTATGACTTTCCAAATTTTCGTGATTCTGGGCGTATCTCCCTTGATGGGATGCAGGCAACGTGTTCCTCCCTTCCTTCTTTCTTACGCATTTTCTGCTCGAATTCCTAGCGGGGCTGTGTCATCAATCATGTCCTCCCCCGTTGAATTATCTTGGTGCTGTGATGTGTCATCTGTCTGTGGTTTCTCTATTTGGTATATTTCGAAAGCAAAGTTTTCACTCCCTGTCTTGGCACGTGTTTAAACATTTAAATCTCTGAGCTTAATATAAATTTATAGACTTGTTTAAGTATTAATATACTTATTTTTTCTCATTCATTCGCTCTAATCATTTGGCTGACTTGTTTAAGTATCCATAAACTGGTTTTGTTTTCTCATTCGTCCTTTGTAATCATTTGGCTAGTAGACGCTTGATAATTCGACATATTTTGATGGACATTAGACCAGTCTTATCACATTCTAATTCGTCTTTTATGCAAAGATTTATTTTTACATATGCAATATCATTAAAAATATCGTGGAAAAGTAAATCCACAATAGTATCTCTGTTTGATTTTGTTATTTAAAATACAAAGCAGAAAGCTTTCGATGACCTGTGATCATGAGTTTTCATTAAAAATATCATTAAAAAATTGTAAGGTTATTTTTCTTTCCCAACGAAAGTAAAGACGTTCCTAGGATATCATTTCTCCCTCCATCTTCCCAGACAGCGGTGGTATATCTCTTCTCTGCAAACTTCGGAAGTTTCTGGCCGCATTTTTGACGCAATGCTTTTTGGGACTCGGATATCAGCCGCTAAAAACAATCCAGACGAAAGAAGGGGAATGTTGGTTGTTAAGATGAATAGTTGGCTTCCTCACTTTAAGAAAATAAAAGTCCTTTCACGTTTACTCGAATGATCTACTTTTACTCTGTTTAGAAATAAGTATCCTTTCTTGGTTGAAATAGGGATGCTGAACTTTCAAAGAAGTTTTGTTTATCAAGACCACTTCTACTTATCTATCTATCTATCAGTCTATCTCTCCATTTGATTTAAACAATAAGGAATACTACACTGTAGTTAAAGCTACTTCAGATTACCATTCATTTACATTAGTTGAAACGCTATTGAATTATTAGATCTTATACCAATTTTCTATCACATCTTCTTTCAAATGAACAGCGATGTTTCTGAGTAACTGGCCAATATTCATATTGGGAATTTTCAAAAAATTTGTAAATGCTGAAGGAATCTTTTATTAGAACAGGATATCAGGTCCAGGTCAAGCAGGGGTCGTCGTCAGTGCCGGCATTATTCCGTAAGCGTAGTTCAGTTCGGGCCAGGGTCGTCTTTGGTTTAAGGGCTGGTATTGGTGCTGGTATAGCTGGTATCACGTGACGTTTCGACCTTCTCGTAGGTCATCTTCGGACGAGTCGGTTGAAGAGACTGTAGCTTCGCCCAAGACCGGCCCGACCAATGAGATTGCAACTCTAGGTCCGTGCCGCTATAAATACCGTTCCGCAAACTTTCTTGCTACAGTCTCTTCAACCGACTCGCCCGAAGATGACCTACGAGAAGGTCGAAACGTCACGTGATACCAGCTATACCAGCACCAATACCAGCTCTTAAACCAAAGACGACCCTGGCCCGAACTGAACTACGCTTACGGAATAATACCGGCACTGACGACGACCCCTGCTTGACCTGGACCTGATATCCTGTTCTAATAAAAGATTCCTTCAGCATTTACAATTTTTTGAGAATTCCCAATATGAATATTGGCCAGTTACTCAGAAACATCGCTGAGCCTGAGAAGCGAATTGTAAGGAAAATAGAAAAAACAATGTATAAAATCAACTCGCTTAATTCTGACATCCTTTTTAACAATAATGATAATAGTAATGATGATTTTTGTTGTTTATCACAGTCTTCCAATTCGACTGCGTGGTATTTAAAGTGTGGGGTTCCGGGTTGCATTCGGACTCCTTAGTAGTCCATCACTTTTCTCATTATGTGCGCTGTTTCTAGGAGCACAATCTTCTTCATGAGTCCTGGAGCTACTTCCGCATCTAGTTTTTCCAGGTTCCTTTTCAGGGATCTCGGGATCGTGCCTAGTGTCCCTGTGATTATGGGTACAATTTCCACCGGCATATCCCATATCTTTCTTATTTCTATTTTCAGGTCTTGATACTTATCAATGTTTTCTCTTTCTTTTTCATCTACTCTGGTGTCCCATGGTATTGCGACATCAATGAGTGAGACTTTCCTCTTGACTTTATCAGTCAACGTCACGTCTAGTCTATTTGCACGTATCACCCTATCTGTTCTGATACCATAGTCCCAGAGGATCTTTGCCTGATCGTTTCCTATCACTCCTTCAGGGTGGTGTTCGTATCACTTATTACTGCATAATATACAGTTTGTGAATCGTGTTTCTTGGAAACTGACTTACTTTAATAGATTGACTTCTCCCGCTCTTCAAATATAACTCTTATATGTCCTGGAAATGTTGGTATACGAGTGATTTATCCAATAGCATGTAAAGTAACTTTTATGAATAATGAATGCAGTGATTCCATTCAGTAAAAAAAAAATAAATAAATGAAATTCCTTGCACCCGACATTGAAAAGGACATGCCCTATTAGCTTCAGTATTCAAGAAATATGTATAAATGACAGAGCGGTGTAATCTAGCATACAATTCCCGCAGGGGGGTAGTGCCGTTAGTGGACCTCATGCGGTGCACTGTAGGCAATACTTAAGGTTCCTTAGAGCATGCCTTTGGTCCCTACGTAGCTGCGACCACTTTCGTTCATTTTACTGTACCTCTTTTCATATTCTATTTCTTCATCTTACTTTCCACCCTCACCTAACACTTGATTCATAGTGCAACTGCTTTGAGGTTTTCCTCCTGTTACACCTTTCAAACCTTTTACTGTCAATTTCCTTTTTAGCGTTGAATGACATCATAGGTCCCAGTGCTTGGCCTTTGGCCTAAATTTTATATTCGACTCGTCAACTGAACTCTAGCATTTAATTTACTCTGTGAACGATTCTGGCAGCTTAAAAAAAAAAGAGCTATTTTCATGATCTATCATGTATTTAAACATTTATATTTTTGTGAGTTTCGACCCTAGGCACATAGAAAGACAAGAAAAATAAACCACTGAGAAGTGTATATTTCAGATACGGTACAGAATCTCTACTATTTCAACATTGGTATTGAATTCCCAATTCACCAAACTGTGGTATTTAATTCCCAATTCACCAAACTTTACTTGACCGAAAACTCTGTAATTCCCTCGTCAATTGGAATCCGATTAAAATACTTTCAGCTGATTTTATTGCTACTGAGTTTTTTTCTCTCTAGTTCTCCTTTGAAGCAGCGCTTTGAGGTTTTAGGATTTTTCGTCTCTGATGGTAACGCCGAAAGTTTCAATGCTTTCAGTTGAAATTATTATTATTATTCTTATTATTATTATTATTTTATTATTAATTTTAATTATTATTAATTTTATTTATTATTATTATATTATTATTCATTATTATTATTATTATTATTATTATTATTCAGAAGATGGTCAGAAGCCATTTGAGAAACTATGATGTTTATTCTTAATATTATTCAGATGTTTTCAGTTATTTTTTTTCATACGGCTGACCTCTTAATTTCTTACTCAGTTTGATCTACGACAGATACAAGTGTATGTAATTTACATTTTGATTTTTGTGGCTATAGGACAATCACACTGCGTTATAAAAAGCATGAAGTTATACCGTACTATAGTAAAGTCACTTCACCCGTGCATCTCATGTCAAGGCTCGTCCCTTACGACGCTCCTGATTGCCTGTTGATAAGCCAATCACAAGGCTGGAAGCTCTCAGTCTCTCGAGAGAGTTCACGTAAGCAGGACGTATGTTTCACCTCTCCTGAAGGATACTTTTGAAAGACCTATCGCTCAGGAGAGGTGGAACACACATCCTGCCTATGTGAACTCTCGAAAGAGACTGAGAGTTTCCAGCCCACAATAAAAGGTAAATTGTGTATAATTTCGTCTTGAACAATAAAAGGTAAATTGAATATTGTCCTTATTACAATATTACATCTTCTCGCTGACCCATTCGTCAGTCAGGAATTCTTAGATCTTTGCATAATTTTAAATACGAATGATCTGTTGTTTATCGATCTCTTAAACAACTGAAATCTAGATCGTCTCTTCCACAACTGAGTTGCTTCATAGATCGACAACCACGTAAAGATGCAGATGTTATCACAGGTACTTGTAATGTTGACTGAACCGTAATTTAGTGTGCTAAAATAGTCACATAAGACGAAAAATTGGTAATATATTTTATAATATGCGTATTGAAAATCATGCAAAGGCCCTTATAATTCACGAGTGACGAATGAGTCAGCGAGTGAGAAGATGTAATATTGTAATCAGGTCACCTCAGCGGCGTGGTCGGTATGGCGTTGTCCTGCCACCTCGGTGGCCGCGAGTTCGATTCTAGGGCACGTATTTAAAACCGTTGGTCCCGTTGCTGAATAACCGCTGGTTCCATGCAACGTAAAAACACCATACAAACAAAAAGAAACAGAATAATAAGGTCACTTTATCGATTTGCTTTTTTATGTTGAAGATGAATTATCTTGAGACAACAAACTTGAGAAGTTTTGTACTATTTTTTCCCCTCCTCATTCTTGTCGTAAACTGCGATATAGCTTCCCTTCCTAAGCTTAAATTCCCACCCTTCTTAATTTTCGTGATAACCTGCCGCCTGGAGATGGCTGCCACTCAAGAATAATTTTTTACCTAACGTTTCCAGACAAGACTCTCAGCCCTTTAAATTCTTAATCTTTACAGTGTTTATGCTGTAAATTCCTAGCACTTCAGACTTTTCATCAAATCCTATCGTTTGCATCTTTGCAATTCACGCCACTAAGTTTGTCCTTTTTCTAAGTCAGTTTGGTGGTCAGTTTTTGAGATGATTTTTGCCCCTAGATTAATTTTGTTGGTGAATGAGAGCAGTAATGCTAAGTTCCTTCTGTTTTCGTATCCTATCTCTTTCTCTCTCTCTCTCTTCTCTCTCTCTGTGCCGGCGTGATGGTCAGTTGTTGAGATGACTTTTGCCCCTAGATTTATTCTGTTGGTAATTGGTAAATGGGAGTAGTAATGCTAGTGCCTTCGTTTTCGTCTACTCTCTCTCTCTCTCTCTCTCTCTCTCTCTCTCTCTCTCTCTCTCTCTCTCTCTCTCTCTCTGTGGCTGTGGAGCAAAAATGAGCATTATATCCACAAATTTATAATCACTATCAGTTATGTTTTCCACCCAAGGGAAATCTATTATCATATTGTGCGCCAAATACGAATTGCTCTCCTCTTTCTTTGAATTTATAAAGGTTATAAAAAAGATGTATCCGGCCTTGTGGACAAAATACCACGATTGTAATTATTTTTGGAAATTTTACATGGCTTAAGAACAGACAAGGCATTGAAGCATAACAATTGAATTTTAATCTTCAAAAGATGTTTGTGCTTGGATATAAGAAATATATATATATATATATATATATATATATATATATATATATATATATATATATATATATATATAACTATATATATATATAGTATATATATATATATATATAGATATATATATATATATATATATATAATATCGGTGAATGTAGCAATGTATTTTGAGATGTTTCTAGAGGTAACATATTCTTCTAATTAATTTTTATTCGTTTTGTGAAAATACAACTATTGCGCCCGTTTTTATCTCCATCTGCACTTTTTTCTGTCCGCCCTCAGATCTTAAAAACTGCAGAGGCTAGAGGGCTGCAAATTGTTATGTTGATCATACACTTTCCCTTCATTAAACATGCCAAATTGCAGGCCTCTAGCCTCAGTAGTTTTATTTTATTTAAGGTTCATATTAGCTATAATCATGCGTCTGGCAACGATATAGGCCAGGCCACCACCGGACCTTGGTTTATGTCTCATGGGTGGCGACTCATGCAGCATTATACTGAGACCCCCGAAAGATAGATCCATTTTCGTTGGTCTTGATTATAAACTGTATAGAAGAGTATTTTTTACATGTTTATGCTGTATACAAATAACATGTGGTTTAGCCCTAAAGACATGCTATAGTAGATTCACATCAACCGTGCATCTGGTGTCTAGGCTATTCCCTTACGACGAACCTGATTGGCTGTTGATAAGCCAATCACAGGGCTGGAAACTCTCAGTCTCTCTCGAGAGTTCACATAGGCAGGATGTATGCTCGACCTCTCATGTCTTTCAAAACTATCCCTCGGGAGAGATGGAACATACGTCCTGCCTATGTGAACTCTCGAGAGAGACTGAGGGATTCCAGCTCCGTGATTGGCTTATCAACAGTCAATCAAGAGCGTCGTAAGGGACTTGCCTAGACATCTAATGCACTGTTGATGTGAATCTACTATAGTTGCTCATGCAGACGATGTTGCAATCTTTGAATGCAGCCAATTTCCTGAGAACAACCCTCTGGTTTCTACAGGTCTTAAAGATTTATCTTAAATCGGTGCAAATTAAGTTGGATGAAGTCAAACCCTAACAAGACTCAGTGTGTTGATTGCTCTCGAGTCTGGGACTTATTCAATCAAGCCCCCAAATGGAATGTTCTGATTGCAGTTTTTCCACAACTGATTTCAACTCGTTTAAAATCCTTCGTGTCTCTCTTGATTACAAATACATTTTTTTATACTCAAAATCGAAAATCATTTGTAGACTCAGATCTAATTCCTTTGCTCCTGTCCTTGACTTTTCATATCTCATAAAGAGTTTACAAAAATAATTATGATTTTTATATGTTTTCTACAAGAGCAGATATGCCAGTTTTATAGCTTCTTTTAAATAAGATTCAGCGAGAGATATCCAATGTGACGCTTTTTCTGTTTTGCAAAAATTGACATAGAAAGAAATCCTCAATAATTTTGGAGCCACATGTAAACTGAAGGACTGTTTACATTTTGCACTTCCTTAGCTTACATATTATTATTTTAGCGTTTAATCTTCAGCAGCTGGCTGCGTCCAAATTTGTTACATAAAAAGTAGAGTTCATTTTAATTTCCTATTCCCTGATCTTGTTAGTCCACTCTAGTCCCGTCATGCAATGATCTCACTGGAAATGCTTTAAAAAGTTGTTTATAAATATTTTTGGGCAACTTTTGTGTTGAGATATTCCCATCCCGTCGTGCAATTAGCTCATTGGAAATACTTCGAAAAGTTGTTATACATATTTTGGACAACTTTTGTGTTGTGGTATTACAAGATTATACTACCCACCACATAGCAATGGAGATAGAGTTGATACTATCAGCCAGCCATGCATTTTCTGAAAGTTTTTTTTTAGATGTTTTCGGTGTGATCGATTCTTGGTATGACATTGCGAACCGTGTATTGAATCATTCGATGTTGAGAAGTTCAAACTTCGTGGTAGCGTGTTTTCGTTCACCGTTTTAATATATATATATATATATATATATATATATATATATATATATATATATATATATATATATATATACTGATGTGTGTGTGTGTGTAGATAATACAAATAAAATTCCCTGAATAGAGAAATATGCTTCATCATTTATATATATATATATATATATATATATATATATATATATATATATATATCTTATATACTGTACTTATATATATATATATAGTATATCTATATAGATATATATATATAGCTATATATATATATACTATATATATACATACCATATATATATATATATATATATATATATATATATATATGTATATATATATGTATATTTATAATATATATATATATTTATATATATAATATTATATATTTAATATATAATCGTATATTATATACTATATTCCTGTGTTAGTATAAATACAACTAAAAGTGCCTGAATAGAGAAATGTGTTTAATCGTTTATATAAATTTTATACATTCCATCTTATATCTCTGAATGGTTTAAAATGGTAAAAAAGAAACCCTTTGCATTTCGTACCCAAAGGAAAAACGAAAAGTCAAACTACGAAAAGCAGACTGACTTACGAACGAATCAGGAAAAAAAAAAAAAAAAAAAAAACAGCGAAGAGAGGCAGCAGAGACCCGTTGCCGAAGAATGGCCGGAAGTGTACCATGGCATGGAATACCCAATGATGGGAGTATACGTGCCCCGTGTGTACATTGGGGTCTGAGGTCGCCAGTGATTTCCTTCGCGCCGAAAATTGAGAAATATCAAAGGCGCGAGTGTACTTACTTTCCTCTCTTTCTAAACGGGGTATTGACATTCAGGCAGCAGAGGAGAAAGTACATTGTTGGTGGGGTCGGAATAGGAAGCTCCCGGAATTCCTACGTGACGGTCGATGGAAACCTACTGGCAGTGATTTTTTTTTTTTTTTTTTTTTTTTTTTTTGCTCTCTCGAAGTGCCTTATGATGTGGCAATAGTCGTTTTTTATTTTATTTTATTTTTATTTATTTATTTATTTATTTTTTGCTCTGGCGAAGTGCCTTATGATGTGCCATATATAGTCTTTTTTAATTTTTTAAAATTGATTTATATATTTATTATTTTTTGCTCTGTCGAAGGGCCTTATGATGTACCAAAGTAGTTTATTTAGTTTATTTTCATTTATTTGTTATTGAATATTTTTTTTTTTTTTTTTTGCTCTGTCGAAGTTCCTTATGATGTACCATAGTCATTTTTTAAAAAATTATTTATTAATTGATTTTTTTTATTTTTTTTTTTTTTGCTCTGTCGAAGTGCCTCATGATGTACCATAATCATGTTTTTTTTTCTCTCTCTCTCTATCTCTGTCGAAGTGCCTTATGATTTACCATAATGATTTTTTTTATACACCATACTCTTGGTGTTTTTTTTCCTTTTTTTTGCTCAATCTTGGTGTTTCTCTCTCTTCTCTCCTCTCTCTCTCTCTCTCTCTCTCTCTCGCTCTCTTCTCTTTTTCTCTCTTCTCTTTTCTCTCTCTCTCCTCTCTCTATCTCTCTCTCTCTTTCCTCTCTCTCTCTCTCTTCTCTCTTCTCTCTCTCTCTGTCGAAGTGCCTTACAATGTACCATAATCGTGTTGAGCCAGAGGCCAGATTTCTGTCGCGTACACTGGAGCATATTTTATACTCAGAAATATTAAGAAAAACATTCGTTTGACATTCACCAAACCATGAGCATAACTTAAACCCAAGCGAATTGTAAGTGATAAGTGCTTCGTTACTAGTGGGAATCAACCTGCCAGTGACTACGACAATTGTCTAATCAGAGAGGTATACCCTCAGGTTTTTTTCAATTAGATTCTACGTCATCCCACCTCCTCCATAATGACTGAATGGTAAGTTTGTAACACATACACCGTGGCATTATATTAAAAAATATTAAACCACAACTTTCGTTAAATATTCAATTTTCTGTATCTCGCAAATAACGTATACCCATTATTTTATATTCACAAATATTAAACCACAACTTTCGATTAATACCCAAATTACTATATCTCGCGAAAAACATTTACCCATTATTTTATATTCACAAATATTAAACCACAACTTTGGTTTAATATCTAATATACTGTATCTGGGAAATAACGTATACCCATTATTTTATATTCACAAATATTAAACCACAACTTTCGTTTTATACCCAAATTACTGCATCTCGCGAATAACATATACCCATTATTTTATATTCACAAATATTCAAATACAACTTTCGTTTAGTATCCAATTTATACTATATCTCGCGAATCACAGATACCCGTGGGGGAATTTGTTGCTGAATATTTGGGCATATATATAAAAAAAGAATGGCCCTAACCATGATACAAAAATTCATACTTACCAATAAGCTATCATGACGGATGTGAGGTGATATTGATTCTGTATCCAATTCTCTGAATTCGACAGGCGTGTGTGTGTACGGCAGACCACATTTGGAGGTCAAGTTTGGACCTCTGTAACCGGAAGGGGTCCATAGATAGCTTTTTGGATGGAACACATTAGCAGTCCCGAAAGCTCTCGACAGGCATAGATAGTCTGCGAGCGTTACTGTAACTCAAGAAACGCGCGAATCCATATCTGAAGATACGGAGGGAATTCCGGTCACAGGACGACTGACAAGTTTGGTGGTTTACCTGGCGTCTGATGAGAGAGGTCAGATGGGGATAGCAGAGTCGATATCACCTCGTTCCTCTCTAATGCCTCAGAGGTGCTAGTGACAAAGCCCCCTTTGTTTCCTACCCAGACTGCAGTTTGAATCTCACTAGCTACGAAGGACTTATTTCAATTTTAAATACTTACAGAAATTATTTGACAGTTTTACTTTTAACTGAAGGAAGTTACTGGGTTAGGTTTGTTTAAAAAATTCCTGAGCCAAACAGGTATCACAGAGAGAGAGAGAGAGAGAGTAAATCAGAATATTTGAGAGCCATAAGTTGACAGATTAGTGTTCCCTTTTGATATGCAATGCATTCGATATGTAAATATGGAAAATTTGTGAAATATTAAAAAAATATATACATAAGGCAGATTCCTTTCCAAATTCAGAAGTAGACTCGCTTATAAAATAAACAGAAAAGACAGTGAAAAAGGCATTACGAGATATTAATGCGATTGCATCTTTTTAATTTTTCGTCTGTATACAGTGGATGCGTTGTCTACTATCAACTCTTCGAGGGACCAGTGAGAAATCTGAAAATAATCGAAAACTACTTATAATAGCCCCAGTCTTGAAATTTAGAAACAAATCCACCGTTATGTCAAGGTACGCATATATTTTAAGAATAAATCTCTACACAGAGGTTTCGGGAATCTGCTCGATCGATTCCCCTTTTCAGTTGAAAAAGGGGAATCGCGCAGATTCCCGAAAGACATCTGTAGAGGTTTATTCTTATAATACATTTGTTCCCATACAAAAGTGATGTACAGCAGGGGTGGCCAGACTTTTGGACTTTGAGATCTACTCTAAAGACTGAAACTCTTATACGATCTACCATAATACTATGAAACACGAGTAATATATGTGTGTGTGTGTGTGTGTGTGTGTGTGTATGCTTGTGTTTTTGTTTGTTTATATAGGATTGTTGGGGAACGGTGATCGACCAAATAAGTGGCCGCTATCGACTGGTAGATCGCGATCGACTGTTGGCCACCTCTGATGTACAACATTGCCATGATGGAAACTTAAGACAGTTTGATTTTGTATTCCCTAAAGCATAACGAATAGCGTTTGAAAGAATATCAAAACAATAACACTCAAACGTCACTAGCGTCGAATAACTCAACTGGAATAAACGAAACCATTTATCTAAACAGTTGTATCATAACTTATATTTGGTTTTTGCGATTATATTTTTTTTTTCATATTTCGCATTTTATGATTTTCTTCTGGGACAGCAATAGAGTGCCACAAGAAACTTTCCTCTCGACAACTTCTGGCAGCGGAAGAGTTCAGACTTGTTAACTCTCAGAAGTTGAGAAGACAAACAGACTCGATGGAGTTCCCCGTTGATCATTATTCGTTTGTGCCTACGTCATGACGGCACTGTGACCTGCGTCTGCCTGCAGAGCTAACGAGAGGAGATGCAGTTATGCAAATAAGTGAGGTGAAAAAAGAAAAAGAAAAAAGATTTGGGGGTGATATTCACAGAGAGAGAGAGAGAGAGAGAGAGAGAGAGAGAGAGAGAGAGAGAGAGAGAGAGAGAGACGATGGGGGAAGAAGTAGATGAGGAGATATCATGAGAATAAATTCTCGTACCGTTCATAACCCACTTTATACCCACCAAGAAATAAATAAATAAATAAATAAATAAATCACTCTTGTCTTGGATGGTCCTACAGAAGGACACACGATGAAATTGTAGATATTTCACTAAGATATGAAGATAAATATTTACATTATAATCGTTTTTATATGTATATATGAATATTATGTATATGCGTTAATATTATGTATTTATATATGCATATATGCATTCCATAGCCTAAGAAGAAAGTGACTTAATAAATAAGTAAAATGATAGTTTTTACATGTATATATGATATATATATATATATATATATATATATATATATATATATATATATATATATATATATATATATATATATGTATGTATTATATGTGATATATATATAAGAAAGTGTCATAAAAAGTAAATTTGTGGAAGTCCATATCGACTCTTAAGAATTAAGATTCTTTTTCATTTTCTTTGAATGAAAAAGTTTGGTTTGAGAGACTAAGATATTCTTCGAGGCCACATCTAACGAATACTCGGAGACACAGACATATTTCCTCCCAGAATAGAATGATTAATGGCCAGGTGGTAATTAGAAGGAATTTTCGTCTTCCTTCCAATATTGCACTTGGGTCCTGCGAGGAAATAAAGCAATTAAGAGGAAAAATTGCATCAGAAGATTGGGATGCCAGACAATTCTCTCTCTCTCTCATTAAATGCTCTCTCTCTCATTACCCACTTATCGGAAAGGGGCAGACATCATATCATCATCACCTTGCAAGAAATTTGTTTTCGTTTAGTTATGGGAGAATATAATAATAATAATAATAATAAAAATAATAATAATAATAATAATAATAATAATAATAATAATAATAATAATAATAATAATAATAATAGTAATGTGGTGGCTGTTTTTTTTTCATTCGTAAACAGTTTTTTTTTTTTTTTTTCAAAAACTCTGGTGGCTGTTTTTTTTTCATCCTAAACTCTGTTTTTTTTTTTCTAAACTCTGTTGGCTGTTTTTATTTTTCATTCCTAAACTGTGTTTTTTTTCTTTTTCTAAACTCTGGTGGCTGTTTTTTTTTATTCCTAAACTGTTTTTTTTCTAAACTGGTGGCTGTTGTTCATACCTAAATCTGTCTTTTATATTTCTAAACTGGTGACTGTTGTTTTTATTCCTAAACTCTATTCTTTCTAAACTCTGATGGCTGTTTTATTTTTTATTCCTAAACTCTGTTATTTTTCCTAAAACTCTGGTGGCTGTTTTTTTTTTTTTTTTTTTTTTTTCTAAGCTATGGTGGCTGGGTATTTTTTATTCTTAACTCTAGTGGCTGTTTTATTTTTTTATTGTTAAATTCTGGTGGCTGTTTTTTTTCTAAACTATGGTAGCTGAGTATTGTATTCTTAAATTTCAGGAGGCTGTTTTATTTATTTATTTTTTTATTCTTAAACTCTGGTGGCTGTTTTTTTCTAAACTATGGTGGCTGGGTATTTTTTTTATTCCTGAACTCTGGAGGCTGTTTTATTTTATTCCTAAACTCTGGTGACCTTTTTTTTTATTCCTAAACTCTGTTATATTTTCTTTCTTTCTTTTCAACCCTTTTCTTGCCAATATTTTTACGGGAACTTCTGATCAAGAGCGCACTTCTTTTTCTAAAGGCGTCTCATGACATACCCTCTGGAAGTGGGTCATTTCCTGCCAAAACCTTTTTCCTTTTGAGGTAAAAATTTCAGTATAGGGGATTTTCGGGTAAGAAGACTTCCATAACATTTATTTATAAAAAAAAATTATCAGTTCTAATTATTTGTGTTTTTCCATATTCTGACATTTTTTTTTAAATTCAGAAGTTACCCAGCCTATCTATACATTTTTATATATATAATCGTATGTACATTATTGTTAATGGTTATTCAATCTCCAAATGATCGATAATTCAAAAGGAAACACCTCTCCTGGTAAGAGCTAAATTCTAAACTTCTGAAAAGAATAGCTTGAGGAGACTTGTCTTTTTCTTCTTCTTATTTTTTTCCCTGGAAATGCGGATAATTTGACATCTTGCACTGCATAGTTAAATACCTTCAATTTGAGCCGCACGTTAACGAAGCCAGCAGATGCTTATGAACTATTTATCACTGGAATTATTATTGACCTGCATGATACTAGTATAGCAGCAGGCAATAGTGTCTTAAAGATTTGTTCTCGTGATAACTAAACGTGCGAATGTAGTTTATTTCTTATATTACTTATACACTTTTATCCATTTATATTTACATTTTTATTTGATTTTTTCTCATTGCTTTACGGTTTGGAGAGGAGCTGCTTAGTTGATAAATGATAGTACAATTTTTTTTTATTAACCCTAATGTTCGTGTAAGTAGGATTTTCAACTTAGAAAAAATGTTTTTCGCTGCATTTTGCCCTGCACGTTGTATGTTTTTTTTTTTTTAATGCATTTTGCCCTGTACGTTTTACGTTCTATTTTTTTTTTACTGCGTTTTGCCATGTACGTTTTATGTTCTATCTATTTTTTTTACTGCATTCTGTCCTGTACGTTTTTTGTTCTCTCTATTTTACTGCATTTTGCCAGTACGTTTTATGTTGTATTTTTATTTTTTTTACTGCATTTTGCCCTGTACGTGTTATGTTCTATTTTTTTTTTTTTTTTTGTTTTTTTTTTTTTTTTTTTTTTTTTTGTGAGTGAGGTTGTATAAGGTTTGTGACTGCAATTTTTGAGATTGCATTTTCATTTCCCCATTTAATCATTTGAAACTCTCACATCTCTAAATTCTTTCCTGTTTTATGGCCCCAGTGTAATGAAACCTTTCCGAGTTTCATTACAGGTTGCAGAGAGAGTAAACAAAATCGTTTTTATTGTCTACGTCGATCAGTGGGATTTCTGTCTCGTAAAGGTAGAAATTTTAATTTAACCTTTTAGCTAATAAGGCATTGGTAGCTTAATAGATTGCAATAATAAAAATGATGAAATCGAAGATATGAATTTATGTTTGGTTCCTCGTTATACGAGTAGGTTTACGGGCTCGACTACCGATATCTCAGGTTCCAGGTTCGATTCCTCGCTCTGCCAACGGGGAAACGGAGGAATTAGTTTCTGGTGACAGCAATTAATTTCTCGATGTGGTTCGGATCCCACAGTAAGCTGTAGTAGGTCCCGTTGCTAAGTAACCAATTGGTTCCTAGCCACGTAAAAATATCTCATTCTTCCGGCTACCCCTAGGAGAGCTGCTAATCAGCTCAGTGGTTTCGTTAAACTAAGATATACTTAACTTATGAAAAACTATAAAGTTGAACAAAATATGAAACGTTACGACTGGTAAAGACAGAGTTAATTACTGGATATATTCAACAAGCATGAATAAGGAACAGTCAATACATAAATACACATTTTCAGTAGATATCTTTTTGGTTACTAACACTTATTCTGATGTTTATTAATGGTATAGCGCTCCTGAGGACGGCTTGTAAAGTCCGCTGTCGAGCCGAACAGAAATGTGCACATTCAACCAAAAAGAGGGAGATGGATAATTATGTTACGTACATTTTACCGAAAGAGAAAGAAGTCCGGTAAGTCCTGCCAGTAACAGGAATCCATGAGAGATTTTTTTATTTGTTTTTTATTTCTCTTTCTGATGTTTATGTCCCTTGTTTACGCATAGTTTATTATATAGTATGTATGTATGTATGTATGTATGTATGTATGTATGTATGTGTATATATATATATATATATATATATATATATATATATATATATATATATATATATATCTCCCTCAAATATCTCTGAAAAGAGAATATCCTAAAATATCAATTTATATATATATATATATATATATATATATATACATATATATATATATATATATATATATTCTTAACGAATAAATCCTTTTAACTCATCATGTGTCTTCGGCTTTTCTGAAGTCATGATTGTATATGGAAGTTCCTGCATATCCTATATATATATATATATATATATATATATATATATATATATATATATATATATATATATATATATATATATATATATATAGGATATGCAGGAACTTCCATATACAATCATGACTTCAGAAAAGCCGAAGACACATGATGAGTTAAAAGGATTTATTCGTTAAGAAACGTTTCGCACAAGGAACTTTGTGCATCATCAGTCTGTTAAAAAAAAAGTATATTTTATATTAATAAAAGCAAAATACAAATAAAAATTGCAATCTAAAATTTAAAATTTAAAAATTATAATTTAAAAATTAGCATAAATCAAAGTTAAAAGTGAAATAAGAACATTAAAACACAACTACTAGAACACCAACCATTCGCTAAGAAAGGAGGAGAGAGAATGACTAGAAATGAGATTGAGGTCAGAAAGAAGACTATGCCAGGTATAGCGGAGACGATGAACTACCGCTATTCAATGAGGGAACAAGTCTTTTGATAAATAATGACTCGAGTGTTGTATATACTCAGAGTCCTTATTGTAACCTAAAGTGGAGAAGTGCTGTTTCTTGACTTCAATCTTACATTTGATGGCATGTTTTTTTTATATTTGAATGCTCTGGTCTACTTAATCTCTGGCCAGTTCTAAAACTATACTCCATGTGGCTGCAATATCGCATTTGCAACAGCCTCTTGGTAGATCCAACGTAAATACCAGGACATCCTGGGCACGTAAATTTATACACAACATTAGACCTCATAAAAGGCTGCAGACGATCTTTAAAGCAGAACAGGGAGCCAATTTTACTCGGGTTATTTGATATTAGTTTTATTTTAAGCATGGAATTTCACCTTCAATTCCTTATATTCCTTATATTTCCAACCTGAACTGTCACAGAAACTTACTCAAATCATTGAAGGTGAAATTACTGACTGTTAATACAAGCAAAGAATATCACGCATAGTTGCACTAACAGATAAATTATACATAAATTTACAAACGTTTCCTTCAATATAGTTAGATGTCCCGAGCTAGTGTGACCGTATCTTTAATTGTTATGGGAATGATAGGGCGCATTGGCACTGATTCTGGGCCTCGCGTCGTCCAGACAGCTTCATCAATCGTTTCAGCAACGGCAATTGCTCCTTACCAAGTCTGACAATACCATTGTGGATATTAGTGAGGTGCCTCGTGCCCTCTTCGCTGAAGCTCGTCTAAAGTCTATTGTCATGAACGATGGTGCAATATCAACAACCAGGACAGTGGGAGTTTACATTCACGACGCCTGAAATCACAACCTAGACCAGGGGATCTTAAACAGGGGGTATCTATACCCCTTAGGATTTTGAGAACCCCCTAGAACCCCCTAGACCTGGGGTTCTTAGCAGGGGGTATCCAAGGGTATGAGAAACCCCTAGACCAGGGGTTCTTATCAGGGGGGTATCCATACCCCTTAGGGGTTTGAGAACCCCCCAGACCAGGGATTCTTAGCTGGAGGTATACATACTCCTTAGGGGTAAGAGAAACCCCTAGACCAGGGGTTCTTAAAATGGGGTATCCATACCCCTTAGGGGTATGAGAAACCCCTAGAACATGGGTCCTTAGCAGGGGATAATCATACCCCTTAGGGTGTATGAAAACCCCTAGAACAGGGCGGTTCTTAGCAGGGGGTATCCATACTCCTTAAGGGTATGAGAACCACATGCTGAGGGTATGAGACTTGATCTCTGGATATTTGTAGTATATATGTTTGATTTTAATGTGTCAATTTATACGTGGGTAAATTTTCCAAATAATCAATTACACAAAACTCTAAATGCTTTTAATTTTCTTGTATGTTCTGTTCCTAGCTCCTCTTCTTCTTCTTACTCTTTCTCACCGTTATCCCTACATGAAGGGTCGGTTGCCTTCAATCCATGGCATGATCCTCCACCAAATCTCATCTCTCCATCTCTCGCCATCTCATTCTCTGTCTCCCTCTCCATCTTCTTCCTCTGACAGGCTCCTCCCAAGCTCTCTTCACTCTCTATTCTTAGCGATTCATACCTAAAGTCTGTATTAAACGAAGCACTTTATTAAGTTATATCATCAACAAATAGGACCTAAGGGAACTTCAGCAAAGGGTTTGGAATCATACTGGACGATTCACTGGGGGTCTACTGGAGTCATCCAATGGTTAGGAACCCGAGTCCTAGACAGACATCACATATCGGGTCATCCAAAATTCATGTTGACAGTAATCGCCGACTGTTGTATCCTAAAGAGCGCTTGAATCTGTACGTCCAATTTGGACGAGGAATGTATTCGAAATTCACGTAAGCTATCGTAGAAGAGTATCAGAGGACATACATTCAACGCTTAGAAGCAATACAGGTTTCTATATTAAAACAAATTTGATTTACTAAGAAAAAAAATTAACCTTCAGCGGTCCACTGAGGTATCGACCAAATTTGGATGTAATTATTGTTTGATAAATCGTGGAACTTATGATCTCTCTCTCTCTCTCTCTCTCTCTCTCTCTCTCTCTCTCTCTCTCTCTCTCTCTCTCTCTCTCTCATGACTGTCTGGGGAATTGTTTCATGTCCTCGAACACGTTCTCTGTCGCTTTCCAAATTCAAATCGGCATAAAATTCCTTGACATGTCCTACCCTTCTTTCCTGGGGATGGGGGGGAGGGGGTGGTCGTTTATTTTCGTTGTCTCTTCATATCTTTTTTTTTTTTTTTTTTTTTTTCCTCTTAAAAATGTTTGTACATGATCGGTACGATATTTTTTTTTTTTTTTTTTGGCTGTTTATACCATAACGAAGCTTTTGTTCTTTTTATTACTGGAAATAAAGCTCAATTGTTGTGATAAGGGGAAAAATAAAAGGTGTCTGTTTTCACAATTTTACCCGATCGATCGCCTCGACTATTACGGTCTCTGGCGGTATGCTCAAAATTTTTTTTATCTTTTTTTTGGCTCCTAATTCCAAGAACAAAAGATGATAATATTACAAATTGATTAACGAATGCGAGAATTTGGATATCGACAATAATCTCAAATCCTTCGTAAATAATGGTAATGTTTATTGATAACAGTTATGATAGCAATTCATTATTTGCAGTTTTTCTCATTCAAAAACGATTCACAATCGTGTTTTCTCATAACCAAGCAGTCGTTGCTCAAAATGAAGCCCCTCCCTCTTCCTCCTCCTCCTCCTCCTCCTCCTCCTCCTCCTCCAACTTTTACCCACTGAGGACCAATTAGCAGTTCATAAGATGACTAGTGAATACAGCCGAAACTATTGTCGAGTATCTGGTTCTTTGCAGGCACCCAATTCTGGGAAATAATCAATGTTATACACAGCCACGCTAACATAATGTAGTATATGTACCTTGGCAAGAAAAGCAAAAAGGACGAATAAAACCCTCTGACCGACCGCCAAGGGAGAGCAGAACAGTATATTCAGATTAGTTCGGACTTTGCTCCTCTGTCTGAGATGGTACCACGGCGAAGAGAGTCTCTCGAAATTCTCACAAAGTTTGCGAAAGAACGGGAAAAGAATGGGTCTTTTGAGCTTCATGTATATTGCTACCTTCAGTGGAATGTGTATGAGATTGAGAGAGAGAGAGACCTTACAGACCTTACCTTACAGACCTTACATCTTGTTCGGGTTGACCCAGGTCCCTCAGTGTGAGGCACCTCTAATGTCTACCAGAGAGTTGCTAGTACATCTTCCGGTATATTTTGCATCTTCCAATCTTGGATGGTCTGGGATGCAGTTTAGATATTTGTCGAGCTTATTCTTAAACACATCTACGCTCACTCCTGATATATTCCTCAGATGAGCTGGCAACGCATTGAATAGACGCTGCATTATCGATGCTGGTGCGTAGTGGATTAATGTCCTGTGTGCTTTCCTTATTTTTCCTGGTATATTTTTGGGCACTATTAATCTACCTCTGCTTGCTCTTTCTGATATTTTTAGTTCCATGATATTTTCTGCTATTCCTTCTATCTGTTTCCATGCCTGAATTATCATGTAGCGTTCTCTTCTCTTTCCAGACTATATAATTTTAAGAATTGTAGTCTTTCCCAGTAGTCTAGGTCCTTAACTTCTTCTATTCTAGCTGTAAGGACCTTTGTACACTCTCATATTTGTGCAATATCCTTTTGATAGTGTGGGTACCATATCATATTGCAATATTCAAGTGGACTACGAACATATGTTTTATAAAGCATAATCATGTGTTCAGCTTTTCTTGTTTTGAAGTGCCGTAACAACATTCCCATTTTTTGCTTTACATTTTCCTAACAGAGTTGCTATTTGATCATTGCATAACATGTTCCTATTCATCATCACACCAAGGTCTTTAACTGCTTCCTTATTTGTGATGGTCTCATTATTAGGTCCCTTATATGCATATAGCTTTCTTTCTCTGTCTCCATAATTTATTGATTCAAATTTATCAGAGTTAAATACCATCCTATTTACCTCTGCCCAATCATATACTTTGTTAAGGTCTCTTTGTAGAGCGTTTCCTATCTTCATCACAAGTAATTTCTCTACTTATTCTTGTGTCATCTGCGAAACTACTCACTCACCGAATCCTTAACATTATTGTCTATGTCTTCAATCATAATAACAAACAGTATTGCAGCTAACACCGTACCTTGCGGCACACCGGATATTACCTTGGCTTCATCCGATTTCGTCTCGTCGTTTGCAATAACTATCTGTTTTCTGTTGTGTAAAAATTCTTTTAACCATCTTCCTACTTTATCCACGATATTGTGTTTTCTAATTTTCTTCGCTAATATATTATGGTCTACTTTATCAAAAGCTTTTGCAAAGTCTAAATAAACCACATCTGTTTTCATTTCCGCTTTTCATATTTTTTGAATATGTTTTCACGGTGGACTAACAGTTGGGTTGTGTACTTTTTCCGGGTACGAAACCATGTTGTCCTTTATTAAACAAATTATTTTTTATTAAATGTTTCATAATATTTTTCTTCATTACCCTTTCATACACTTTCATTATATGTGATGTTAGACTCACAGGCCTATAATACTTGCCTCTAGTCTTGATCCACTTTTGAAAGTAGGGGTAATATACGCTAATTTGTGCTCATCATATATCTTGCCTGTATCTACACTTTGTCTTAATAATATTGCAAGTGGCTTTGCGATAGAATGAACTACTTTCTTTAACAAAATAGCAGGAATTCCATCAGGCCCTGCAGCAGCTCCATTTTTAATTTCATTAATAGCCTGCACAATATCAGCTTCATTAATATCTATGTCAGCTAAATATTCACTATTTTCATCCCTTACTTCTATATCATTATCTTCATTATCTATTCTAGGGGTGAATTCTCTCTTATATCGTTCTGCCAGTATGTTGCAAATTTCCTTTTTTTCATTCGTTAATCTCCCTTCAATTCTCAGAGGGCCTATTTCTATTCTTCTTTTATTCATCTTCTTCGCATATGAAGTATAATAGTTTTGGGGTTTTGCTTGATATTTAATAGGGTTTTTTCTTCCAAGTCCCGTTTTTCATTTTCTTTTGATTGATAATCTTTTTTCTTTTTTTCTGCATTTTCTATCTTACTTTTTAGTTCTATAACTTTCCAAACTTTCCATGCATTTTTTCTTTTGCAAGACCTTTTTTCCACTTTCTGATTTTCTGGAACAAGATTCTTCTGTCTCTTGGTATGCATGAATGATGTTTTCTTTTCTTCTTCGGTATATATTTTTCCACTATTATCTCCAATATTTTATATAATATCTCCGTATTTAATTTAATGTCATCACTTACGAAATGTTATCCCAATCTTTGTTTAATTCTTCATTAATTTCTGACCATTTTATATTTTTACGTAGTAAGAAGTTGTATTTTCCATATCCTTCCCACTTTTTCATTTCTTGCTTATCTCTATTTTCACTTGCTTTGGAATGAACTGTTAATTCTATGACATTATGGTCTGAAATACTCGCATTATAAACTATTATTTCTTTAACATAATTCATCTCGTTCACAAATACTAGGTCTAAAGTATTTTTCCTTTCTTGTTGGCAGGTGATTTATTTGTTGAATGTTGTATTCTAGTAGCATATCTAATAGCTTTTCAAATTGCCTCTTATCTTCTGCACTACTATTACTCTCTTTTTTATATGTATAAGTACAACCACAATCTCCTATTCGTTCTTTCCATTCTACGAAAGGAAAGTTGAAGTCACCAGATAGGAGAATAGTCCAGTCCTTGTGATTTCTACATATATCATCCAATTTTTCAATTATTAAGTCAAACTCTTTAGTATTAGGAGGTCTATATATTACTATGTTCATCAATTTTTCAGATTCAAATTCTACCGCTATTAGTTCACATTCTGAGTTACTATATTTCTCATATATTTTTCCTTGTTTTTTGTCTTTCCCATATATTGCGGTTCCCCCTTGATTCCTATTTTTCTATCTGATCTATAAGTTTGGAACCCTTTTATTTGATCATCATTCCCAGTCTCTTGGGAATACCAGGTTTCACTTATATTCATTATATCTATTTTCTTTTCATTTTGGTTAGTTCTTCTAAGTACTCTATTTTTCTTTTTGAGTTACTCGTAACTAAACCCTGCGCATTCATCACTATGATGGTTTGCGTGTTTTCTCCTTCATTTAATACTGATAGTAATAAGGATTTTCCCATGTCTCTTTCCTGTTCTGGTATGTTGTTCTTTTTTCATTTCCAGAAATTCTGACATTAAAAAATCCAACTTTTCCATATATTTGATCTTTCCTTCATCATAATTATTCATTTTGTGTACTGAATCTGCAATTTTTCGTGGTTTTCCCGCCGTTTCTGCAATATCCTCTTGCATAATAAATACAGTTATCTCTTGAGTAGAATTTCGGAGCTGATGCTTTGAAATTCTTTGCTGACACCTCTGCATATCTCATTGGTGGTTTGCTTTTCTCTTTTACCTGATATTCTTGATTTCTCTCTTTATTTGTTTCTTTCTTATTTTGGATTTTATTACTTGGTTGGTTATTTATTTGATTATGATTCATGGCTACAGGGTGCATATATTTGCATTTTTTGTGATCGAACTTACATCCTTTTCCTTCTTTTAGGTTTTTTACATATTTTTTGGATGCAGATCTCTGCAATCATCCCCATATCCATCTAAGTATGCACATTTACCATATATTTCATAGTTTTGAGAGAGAGAGAGAGAGAGAGAGAGGAGAGAGAGAGAGAGAGAGTGGGGAGGCGGCAGCTGAATATTTTTGTGCTTAGAAATTGCATAAATACATCACTATATATTTGGGTGTTTTTAGTTGTGAGTATGATCTGAAATGAGAGAGAGAGAGAGAGAGAGAGAGAGAGAGAGAGAGAGAGAGAGAGAGAGAGAGAGAGGCTTCGGAATATTATTGTGCTTAGAAATTGCAATAAATATATCACAATATATTTGGCTGTTTTTAGTTCAGAGTAAGGTCTGAATTGAGAGAGAGAGAGAGAGAGAGAGAGAGAGAGAGAGCTGAAAATTAAAAAAGGAACATTTTAAGTCTTCTTTACGTGGAAATTAATTGCAGAAAAAAAAGTTCTAACACCCAAGGAAGAACCGGAATAGAAATTCTGTGTGAGGCACTTGGAAACAAGGGAGAATGAAGTGAGTTCTGTATTTTAAACTTTGAAGGAGGTCAAGTCCCAGTCAGGACAAACCTCTTAATTCGTCCCAAGGCTACGATGCTAATTATTTTTTATTTATATTAAGTTAGTGAGCAGTAAACTTCATGCATTTATTAGGAATCCTCATTTGTCAATGATAGGTTTATCTGAACCTATCAGTTACAATAGATTCCATGATACTGAGGGATAAAAAATTTCGATTCTCTCTCTCTCTCTCTCTCTCTCTCTCTCTCTCAGGAATTTTACGAGATCTTTAATGTCATGTTATATAATTAATCTGTCTTTTACGGTAATGCAACCTATCATTTTCAATAAATTTGAGGGTACTGAGGAACAAACTCTCTCTCTCTCCTCTCCTTCTCTCTCCTCTCTCTCCTCTCTCTCTGCCTCTCTCTCGTCTCTCTCTCGATCTCTCTCTCTCTCTCTCAGGAATACGACATCTTTAATGTCATGTTATATAATTATTCTGTCTTTTACGGTAATGCAACCTATCATTTTCAATAAATTTGAGGGTACTGAGGAACAAACTCTCTCTCTCTCTCTCTCTCTCAGGAATTTTACGACATCTTTAATGTATGTTATGTAATGATTCCTGTCTTATATGGTAATGCAATGTCAATTGTTTTTTTCTACTGACACATATGAGCTAATAGGCTAGATGTGTAGTTTCTTTATCTCGACTCAGAGAATGTGACTATATCGGTTCTGTTGTCCTGTAAGATAAAGTAATCCTATGCGTCAACTTCGTTGAATGTTGATGCAGTCCCTTTGCGGTAGATAACTGTCAGCACTATCAGCGGATAAAAGGTCGAGAGGAAGGAAGAGATTCTATAGATCATTGGTACCTAAACTTTTTATTGCCACGCCCCCTCCGAGAGTTAGTCCTTCGCGTGTCCTTCCCTCCACGCCCCCTTTGCATCTATGAGTAAAATTCCCTCCCAGGTTTAGAGTAAAGTGAAGTTCCTCGTTGGACGAGTCCGTTCTCAGGGTCCGGGTTCGATTCCCCGCTGTGCCAACGAGAAACCAGAGGAATTTATTTCTGGTGATAGAAATTCATTTATTGATGTGATTCAGATCCCACAATAAGCTGTAGTAGGTCCCGTTTGCTAGGTAACCAATTGGTTCCTAGCCACGTAAAAAAATATCTAATCCTTCGGGCCAGCCCTAGGAGAGCTGATAATCAGCTCAATGGTCTGGTTAAACTAAGATATACTTAAGTGAAAGGAAAATTTTTAAAAATGAAGAGAAAGAGAAGGGGTTTCGAGGGATGGGGAGAGAGGGAGGTCAATAATTACAAAACATGCTAAGCCAAACTAAGTCTGAATATGAGTTCCTAATTCTTGTTAAGAATGACGAATATAATTACATAATTTTTAATTTCTCCCTAGGGCTCGCTCTCCCATCCCCCCCCCACCCCCCCCCCCCCCCCCCCCGGAAATTGCCGACGCCCCCAGTTTAAGTAGCACTGCTATAGATAAATGACAGAGAGAGAGAGAGAGAGAGAGAGAGAGAGAGAGAGAGAGAGAGAGAGAGAAGGGGGTTGGTGTGTGGGGATGAATACTTCCCTCAGTGGTCTGAATAACACACACACACACACACACACACACACACAGAGTCCTGGTGATGGATAACCAATATTCGGTCAGGGGGGAAAGGTTGGATTTGGATCGAAAGATGGATAACAAATTTTCGTTGAGGTGTTTTTTATTTTAAGGACATGGAGCATTCCGATGAGAGTGTTTCACAGAGGCGATCTTGGGTGGATATCAGGACCTGCAATCTAGACATGTTTTGCCGAGGTCAGAAAAACAATTTGAAGGGAGTAGTTGCTAAGACAATTGCCACAGGATTGTGTAGGTTTAAAAAAAATATTACTTTAGGGAGTATATTCCAAGATAATAAGCAAGGAGAATTGTGTCGCTTTAACAAAAAAAAGAAAAAGAAAAAAAAAGGGAAGTATTTGCTAATATAATAAGCAACAGAATTGTGTCGGTTAAAAAGAAAAAAAAAAAAAAAACATTACTTTAGGGAGTATTTGGTAAGAAAATAAGGAACAGAATTGTGTCGGTATATATATATATATATATATATATATATATATATATATATATATATATATATATATATATATATATATATATAAACAAAAGGGTAAGGCAAAGTAGGTAGGTGTGTCCGTCGTTCTCTTTACTACAACATTCGTTGCTTTCATTCATAGTATTTATGAATGAGCTGTATTTTTACATTCGTAAAATTTCGCGGATTAGAATGGGTAGCAATCTGGATAAATATAATAGTAGTATATAAGAAATATGAGACATTGTAAAAGTTCGTATTTCAAAGCGGATTATTGTCCGTTCTCAAAATTTAGGACAAATTGAATAAAACGGTAAATGTAAAAACTCATTATTAAAAATGAAAAAAAATTATAAATTGATTAATAGATAAAAATAGATTACAATGCAAGGAGGATGTATTAGGGTAGCAATGCATCGCACCTTCGCTTGAATATCCAAATATATAGGAGCTTAGCCTTTTCGTATAGCTGTGTACGAACCAGTTAAAGGAATAATTGCCTAGCGTGCACTAGCTCGTACAGAAACACAAGCGCCAGTGGCGTGGTCGGTATGGTCTTGGCCTGCCACCTCGGTGGCTGCGAGTTCGATTCTCGGCCATTCCGTTCAGGGGTGAGAAATGTGTATTTCTGGTGATAGAAGTTCACTCTCGACGTGGTTCGGAAGTTATGTAAAAAGCCGTTGGTCCCGTTGCTGAATAACCACTGGTTCCATGCGACGTAAAAACATCAAACAAACAAACCAACAAACGTACAGAAACACACACAAAATGTAAACACTTGTAAACGCATTAGATTCAGATCTGATGAGCCGACCTTCGCCATTCGAAAGAAGAAGAAGAAAAAAAGGCCTGGAATCCATTTAGCACACCTCCAGATTTTCATGTCCGATCCATTTACGACCTGACCGGTCTTACCTCTCCTCTTAAATCTCATAATGGACCCAGAGTTTCCCTTTTACAGTTTTATCGTCATAGGATCTGCAGGATTTCTGAGTATTTATTGACCAGGTTCCTCCACTTTTTTTAAGAATGCCATATACGACCGTGGAATCACTTTAATCTTTTACGGGACTAATATATCTTGATGTGGATGCTATTCGTGTCTAAAAACTATTGGTGAATAAATTAAAAAAACTAGCGATGAAATCGGATGAAGTTGTCGCAACGGAGCTAGAGACTGATAGAATTGGCCACATGGGCGCTTATCTGTATATTATGAAGAGAGGAGTAATGTCGCCTCTTATTCAATTGTTCACTTGAATTTTCCTTTTACGAACTTTGTACTCGGCTTTGTTTCTACCTCGATGCATAGTACACACACACACACACACACACACACACAAAACACACACACACACACACACACACACATATATATATATATATATATATATAGGTATATATATATATATATATATATATATATATCATATATAATAAAAGGAGCCCAAAAACGCCAAAATATAGAAAGGAAGTACTATATTTCTCAGACTGCTGCCTCTCCCTCCCTTCAGAAAAAAGAAGAGAGAGACGGCTTTCTCTGAAATATAGTACTTTCTATATTTTTGGCGTTTTTGGGCTCCTATTAGATATATATATATATATATATATATAATATAATAGATATATATATATATATATTATATATATAGATATAATATATATATATATATATAGTATATTTATATATATATATATATATATATATATAGATATCTATATATATATATATATCATATATATGATATATATTCTATATATATATATATATATATATATATGTATATGTATTATGTTTTATATATTGTTTCGAATCACACGGAAAGAAAATGACATTTGGATAGTCAATCAAAATACAATTTCAATTTCAATTAAATTCGCTGTCATCGAAACACAGTAAACGGTTCGGTATGAAAGAAACCTAGTTTACATTTTGCTATATATTTATACTCGCCTGTTTGCTGAAAAATTATGAATTCCTGGACTATTCAAAACTATTATTATTATTATTATTATTATTATTATTATTATTATTTTTTTTTTTTTTTTTTTTTTTTTTTTTTTTTGCTCTATCACAGTCCTCCAATTCGGACTGGGTGGTATGTTTATAGTGTGGGGTTCCGGGTTTGCATCCTGCCTCCTTAGGAGTCCATCATCTTCTAACTATGTGTGCCGTTTCTAGGATCACACTCTTCTGCATGAGTCCTGGAGCTACTTCAGCCTCTAGTTTTTCTAGATTCCTTTTCAGGGATCTTGGGATCGTGCCTAGTGCTCCTATGATTATGGGTACGATTTCCACTGGCATATCCCATATCCTTCTTATTCTATTTTCAGATCTTGATACTTATCCAATTTTTCCCTCTCTTTCTCTTCAAACTCTGGTGTCCCATGGTATTGCGACATCAATGAGTGATACTTTCTTCTTGACCTTGTCAATCAACGTCACGTCTGGTCTGTTTGCACGTATCACCCCTATCCGTTCTGATACCATAGTCCCAGAGGATCTTTTGCTGATCGTTTTCTATCACTCCTTCAGGTTGGTGCTCGTACCACTTATTACTGCAAGGTAGCTGATGTTTCTTGCACAGCTCCAGTGGAGGGCTTTTGCTACTGATCATGCTCTTTTTGTACTGGTTCTGTGCAAGTGCCGGGCATTCACTTGCTATGTGGTTTATGGTTTCACTTTTTCGTATTGCACTTCCTACATATGGAGAGATGTTATTTCCGTCTATCGTACTTTGAACATATCTGGTTCTTAGGGCCTGATCTTGTGCCGCTGTTATCATTCCTTCAGTTTCCTTCTTTAGCTCTCCCCTCTGTAGCCATTGCCATGTGTCATCGCTGGCTAGTTCTTTAGTCTGTCTCATGTATTGTCCGTGCATTGGTTTGTTGTGCCAGTCCTCTGTTCTTTCTGTCTTTCTCCTGTCTCTGTATATTTCTGGGTCTTCGTCTGCTTTTATTAGTCCTTCTTCCCATGCACTCTTTAGCCACTCGTCTTCACTGGTTTTCAGATATTGCCCCAGTGCTCTGTTTTCGATGTTGACGCAGTCCTCTATACTTAGTATGCCTCTCCCTCCTTCCTTTCGTGTTATGTATAGTCTGTCCGTATTTGCTCTGGGTGTAGTGCTTTGTGTATTGTCATAATGTTCCTGGTTTTCTGATCTATGCTGCGAAGTTCTGCCTTCGTCCATTTCCACTATTCCTGCGCTGTATCTGATTACTGGCACTGCCCAGTGTTTATTTGGCTTTTATCATATTTCCGGCGTTGAGTTTTGACTTGAGTATCGCCTTGAGTCTCTGCCATAATTCTTATTTCCTGATCGTGTCCTTCAATCTCTTGGTGTTTTATATCTCCTCCTTCCATTATTCCCAGGTATTTGTATCCTGTCTCATCTATGTGTTTGATGTTGCTCCCATCTGGTAGCTTTTTTATCCCTTCAGTTCTCGTTACTTTGCCTTTTTGTATGTTTGACTAAGGCGCATTTTTCTATTCCAAACTCCATCCTGATGTCCCCAGATACAATCCTTACAGTCTGGATAGGGTATCTATTTCCTTGATGCTCTTACCATACAGCTTGGATGTCGTCCATGAACAGATGGTTGATTCTGTTGCCTCTTTCTTGAGTTGGTATTATTATTATTATTATTATTATTATTATTATTATTATTATTATTATTATTATTATTTGTTTATTTATTGTTTTTTTTTTGGGTTTATCACAGTCCTCCAATTCGACTGGGTGGGTGTTTTATATGTGGGGTTCCGGGTTGCATCCTGCCTCCTTAGGAGTCCCTCCATCAATTTTCTTACTATGTGCGCCGTTCTAGGATCACACTCTTCGGCATGAGTCCTGGAGCTACTTCAGCCTCTAGTTTTCTAGATTCCTTTTCAGGGATCTTGGGATCGTGCCTAGTGCTCCTATGATTATGGGTACGATTTCCACTGGCATATCCCATATCCTTCTTATTTCTATTTTCAGATCTTGATACTTATCCATTTTTTCCCTCTCTTTCTCTTCAACTCAGGTGTGCCCATGGTATTGCGACATCAATGAGTGATACTTTCTTCTTGACTTTGTCAATCAACGTCACGTCTGGTCTGTTTGCACGTATCACCCTATCCGTTCTGATACCATAGTCCCAGAGGATCTTTGCCTGATCTTTTTCTATCACTCCCTCAGGTTGGTGCTCGTACCACTTATTACTGCAAGGTAGCTGATGTTTCTTGCACAGGCTCCAGTGGAGGGCTTTTGCCACTGAATCATGCCTCTTTTTGTACTGGTTCTTTGCAAGTGCCGGCATTAGCTTGCTATGTGGTTTATAGTTTCATTTTTCGTATTGCACTTCCTACATATGGGAGAGATTATTTGTTTCCGTCTATCGTTGCTTTGAATATATACTGGTTCTTAGGGCCTGATCTTGTGCCGCTGTTATCATTCCTTCAGTTTCCTTCTTTAGCTCTCCCCTCTGTAGCCATTGCCATGTGTCATCGCTGGCTAGTTCTTTAGTCTGTCTCGTGTATTGTCCGTGCATTGGTTTGTTGTGCCAGTCCTCTGTTTGTGTCTGTCATTTCTACCTGTCTCTGTATATTTCTGGGTGGGGGCTTCGTCTACTTTTATTAGTCCTTCTTCCCATGCACTCTTTAGCCACTCGTCTTCACTGGTTTTCAGATATTGCCCCAGTGCTCTGTTCTCGATGTTGACGCAGTCCTCTATACTTAGTAGTCCTCTCCCTCCTTCCTTTCGTGTTATGTATAGTCTGTCCGTATTTGCTCTTGGGTGTAGTGCTTTGTGTATTGTCATATGTTTCCTGGTTTTAATTATTCAATTATTAGTTGATTATTATTATTATTATTGATTTTATTGAATACAATAGCTGTTTTTCAACGGCATTTAATTTATATTAGGAAATCTTTCTCAATTCTTCTTATTATCTTTTTCTCGTCAGCATGTTAGTGGTGTATTAAGTTTCCTAAGGACATGTAAAGATTTTCATTTGTCTTAGGTTTATTCCCTAACGTGTCGACGCGCACAGGCAGTCATCTATGAGAGTTTACAGTACAGTGAATTAAGATTCGTTTTACAAGTATTTATAGCATGCAAGGTCGTGTACAATCGGTGGGCGGGTCGGTGGGAACGGATTTTAATTGGTCGTTGGATGGTAACGAAATCTCCCCCTGAGGCGTTCAGACCTAACGTAGTTGGACGGGGTTATTAGCGTCGGTTGGGTGTTGGTTGGGGTACCCACCTCTTGGGCGGCAGGCTGTACAATTGATATATCTTCCGCTCGTTTCTCTCACCGCTTTCCCTCTCTCTTTATCCTCTTCCGCTCTTTCTCTCTCTTTTCTCTCTGCAAGTTTCCCTCTCTCTCTCTCTCTCTCTCTCTCTCTCATCTCTCTCTCATCTCTCTCTCTCTCTTCGTTTCGCTCCTTCTCACGCTCTCTCTTTCTCTCTCTGCTCTCTCGTAGTAGCCATCTTGCTTGGTGAGACGTACCCGCGTGAAGTCAGATTAATCAACAGATATCACAATTTTAACATACGACTAGAATTTGAGAAATATCTAGAAGTGTTCGTGAACTATCGGTGATAAGATTAGTGTGAAAATAGTAGGATAAGCGTCTTCTAAGTTAGTTTATTAAGTGTAATACTATAAATCAGAACAAGATGGCAGTAATTCCAACTGCGGGAAGAGGTGGCGTAATTTGGCGTGTTTAGCAGATTCGCAATACGATGAGGTAGCAGGAAGGGAACTGGCATTTCTCATCTATGAAATCAGCAACAGTCCTAACCAAAAAGATACAAAAGCATTCATAGATATATTAGAAGGATATAATCCTTCAAACTGGAACAAATCTAATGAAAACATCTTGAAAATAATTGAAGAAGTTCCAAATAAAATCCAAGTGGTCAAGAGACTCATAAAGAAAGTATACATAAACCAACATATTCCGACAAAGAAAATGAATAAGGTGATCTTGTGAATATCCTAATTGATGCATTAGGAAAAAGAATGCCAAAAGCATGCAAACTGTGTAAGGTTTGGTATAGCATAGTCAATCCACAAAACTAATCAGAAAATGTGCTGCATGCAACATTCCGACCCATCCACAGTGTGCTGAGGTAATACAAGATTTGAGAAAAGATACAAGAATTTTTTGTTCAACATGTCTATCATGGATAGACAATGTTATTAAATCAAGATTGAATGTACAAATAGTTGAGAGAAAAGAAGAAGAAGGAAGAAGGAAGAAGAAGAAAAAAAAGAAAAAGAAGAAGAGGAAAACGGAAGAGAAGTAAACAAAAATGAAATGACAGAAAAAAATAAGGAAAACAAAGAACAAGAAATAAAAGTATGGATGCAGAGATACTCATTGATACTACATATGAGGCAATAAAGCAAGCATACCTACGAAGAAAAATAAATTACGATATGACAAAACAGAAAAGCAAATCCCGAAGAGGCCTCTAACCCAGATCTATACAATGACGGGAAAGAGGAAAAAATAGACAAGAAAGACAAAATCTGCAAACCTTTTGAAAAGAGGGAATTGCAGATTTGGAGAAAGATGTTACTACAAACATCCTAAGATATGTCAAAACTATGAAATATATGGTAAATGTGCATACTTAGATGGATATGGGGATGATTGCAGAGATCTGCATCCAAAAATATGTAAAAACCTAAAAGAAGGAAAAGGATGTAAGTTCGACAAAAAATGCAAATATATGCACCCTGTAGCCATGAATCATAATCAAATAAATAACCAACCAAGTAATAAAATCCAAAATAAGAAAGAAAACAAATAAAGAGAGAAATCAAGAATATCAGGTAAAAGAGAAAAGCAAACCACCAATGAGATATCAGAGGTGGTCAGCAAAAAATTTCAAAGCATCAGCTCCAAAATTCTAACTCAAGAGGAGATAACTGTATTTATATGCAAGAGGATATTGCAGAAACGGAGAAAATTGCAGATTCAGACACAAAATGAATAATTATGATGAAGGAAGATCAAATATTATGGAAAAGTTGATTTTTTTTTTTTGGTTTTTTAATGTCAGAATTTCTGGAAATGAAAAAAAGAACAACATACCAGGAACAGGAAAGAGACATGGGAAAATCCTTATTACTACCAGTATTAAATGAATGGAGAAAAACACGCAAACCATCATAGTGATGAATGCGCAGGGTTTAGGTTACGAGTAACGAAAAAGGAAAATAGAGTGTTAGAAGAACAACCCAAAATGAAAACAGAAAATAGATATAATTAAATATAATGAAACCTGGTATTCCCAAGAGACTGGGTAATGATTATCAAATAAAAGGGTTCAAACTTATAGATCAGGAATAAAAAATAGGAATCAAGGGGGAACCGCAATAAGATTGCAAGACAAAAAAACAAGAAAAATATATGAGAAATATGGTAACTCGAATGGAACTAATAACGGTAGAATTTGATCTGAAAAATTTGATGAACATAGTAATATATAGACTTCCTAAACTAAAGAGTTTGACTTAATAATTGAAAAATTGGATGATATATGTAGAAATCACAAGGACTGGACTATTCTCCTATCTGGTGACTTCAACTTTCCTTTCGTAGAATGGAAAGAACGAATAGGAGATTGTGGTTGTACTTATACATATAAAAAAGAGGAGTAATAGTAGTGCAGAAGATAAGAGGCAATTTGAAAAGCTATTAGATATGCTACTAGAATACAACATTCAACAAATAAATCACCTGCCAACAAGAAAGGAAAATACTTTAGACCTAGTATTTGTGAACGAGATGAATTATGTTAAAGAAATAATAGTTTATAATGCGAGTATTCAGACCATAATGTCATAGAATTAACAGTTCATTCCAAAGCAAGTGAAAATAGAGATAAGCAAGAAATGAAAAAGTGGGAAGGATATGGAAAATACAACTTCTACAGTAAAAATAAAATAAAATGGTCAGAAATTAATGAAGAATTAAACAAAGATTGGGATAACATTTTCGTAAGTGATGACATAAGGGTAAATACGGAGATATTATATAAAATATTGGAGAAATAAAAAGTGGAAAAATATATACCGAAGAAGAAAAGTAAACATCATTCATGCATACCAAGAGACAGAAGGATCTTGTTCCAGAAAATCAGAAAGTGGAAAAAAGGTCTTGCAAAAGAAAAAAATGCATGGAAAGTTATAGAACTAAAAATAAGATAGAAAATGCAGAACAAAAGATTATACAATCAAAAGAAAATGAAAAACGGGACTTGGAAGAAAAACCCTATTAAATATCAAGCAAAACCCCAAACTATTATACTCATATGCGAAGAAGATGAATAAAGAAGAATAGAAATAGGCCCTCTGAGAATTGAAGGGAGATTAACGAATGAAAAAAAGGAAATTTGCAACCATACTGGCAGAACGATATAAGAGAGAATTCACCCCTAGAATGATAATGAAGATAATGATAATAGAAGTAAGGATGAAAATAGTGAATATTTAGCTGACATAGATATTAATGAAGCTGATATTGTGCATGGCTATTAATGAAATTAAAAATGGAGCTGCTGCAGGGCCTATGGAATTCCTGCTATTTTGTTAAAGAAAGTAGTTCATTCTATCGCAAAGCACTTGCAATATTATTAAGCAAAGTGTAGATACAGGCAAGATTTATGATGAGCACAAATTAGCATATATTACCCCTACTTTCAAAAGTGGATCAAAGACTAGAGGCAAGTAATTATAGGCCTGTGAGTCTAACATCACATATTATGAAAGTGTATGAAAGGGTAATGAAGCAAAAATATTATGAAACATTTAATAAAAAATAATTTGTTAATAAAGGACAACATGGTTTCGTACCCGGAAAAAGTACACAAACCCAACTGTTAGTTCCACCGTGAGAACATATTCAAAAATATGAAAAGCGGAAATGACGATGTGGTTTATTTAGACTTTGCAAAAGCTTTTGATAAAGTAGACCCATAATATATTAGCGAAGAAAATTAGAAAACACAATATCGTGGATAAAGTAGGAAGATGGTTAAAAGAATTTTTACACAACAGAAAACAGATAGTTATTGCAAACGACGAGAAATCGGATGAAGCCAAGGTAATATCCGGTGTACCGCAAGGTACGGTGTTAGCCTGCATACTGTTTGTTATTATGATTGAAGACATAGACAATAATGTTAAGGATTCGGTAGTGAGTAGTTTCGCAGATGACACAAGAATAAGTAGAGAAATTACTTGTGATGAAGATAGGAACGCTCTACAAAGAGACCTTAACAAGTATATGATTGAAGGTAAATAGGATGGTATTTAACTCTGATAAATTTGAATCAATAAATTATGGAGACAGAGAAAGAAAGCTATATGCATATAAGGGACCTAATAATGAGACCATCACAAATAAGGAAGCAGTTAAGACCTTGGTGTGATGATGAATAGGAACATGTTATGCAATGATCAAATAGCAACTCTGTTGGCAAAATGTAAAGCAAAAATGGGAATGTTGTTACGGCACTTCAAAACAAGAAAAGCTGAACACATGATTATGCTTTATAAAACATATGTTCGTAGTACACTTGAATATTGCAATATGATATGGTACCCACACTATCAAAAGGATATTGCACAAATAGAGAGTGTACAAAGGTCCTTTACAGCTAGAATAGAAGAAGTTAAGGACCTAGAACTACTGGGAAAGACTACAATTCTTAAAATTATATAGTCTAGAAAGGAGAAGAGAACGCTGCATGATAATTCAGGCATGGAAACAGATAGAAGGAATAGCAGAAAATATCATGGAACTAAAAATATCAGAGAGAGCAAGCAGAGGTAGATTAATAGTGCCCAAAACTATACCAGGAAAAATAAGGAGCACACAGACATTAATCCACTACGCACCAGCATCGATAATGCAGCGTCTATTCAATGCGTTGCCAGCTCATCTGAGGAATATATCAGGAGTGAGCGTAGATGTGTTTAAGAATAAGCTCGACAAATATCTAAACTGCATCCCAGACCATCCAAGATTGGAAGATGCAAAATATACGGAAGATGTACTAGCAACTCTCTGGTAGACATTAGAGGTGCCTCACACTGAGGGACCTGGGGCAACCCGAACAAGATGTAAGGTCTGTAAGGTAAGGTAAGGCCTTCTCCTCTCTCTCTCTTTCTCTTTCTCTCTCTGTTTGCTCCTCTCTCTCTCTTTCTCTTTCTCTCTCTCTCTCTCTCTCTCTCTCTCTCTCTCTCTCTCTCTCAAATAAAAGGGTTCCAAACTTATAGATCAGATAGAAAAAATAGGAATCAGGGGGAACCGCAATATATGGGAAAGACAAAAAACAAGGAAAAATATATGTAGAAATATAGTAACTCAGAATGTGAACTAATAGCGGTAGAATTTGAATCTGAAAATTGATGAACATAGTAATATATAGACCTCCTAATACTAAAGAGTTTTGACTTAATAATTGAAAATTGGATGATATAGTAGAAATCACAAGGACTGGACTATTCTCCTATCTGGTGACTTCAACTTTCCTTTCGTAGAATGGAAAGAACGAATAGGAGATTGTGGTTGTACTTATACATATAAAAAAGAGAGTAATAGTAGTGCAGAAGATAAGAGGCAATTTGAAAAGCTATTAGATATGCTACTAGAATACAACATTCAACAAATAAATCACCTGCCAACAAGAAAGGAAAATACTTTAAACCTAGTATTTGTGAACGAGATGAATTATGTTAAAGAAAATAATAGTTTATAATGCGAGTATTTCAGACCATAATGTCATAGAATTAACAGTTCATTCCAAAGCAAGTGAAAAAAAATAGAGATAAGCAAGAAATGAAAAAGTGGGAAGGATATGGAAAATACAACTTCTACAGTAAAAATATAAAATGGTCAGAAATTAATGAAGAATTAAACAAAGATTGGGATAACATTTTCGTAAGTGATGACATAAGGGTAAATACGGAGATATTATATAAAATATTGGAGAAAATAGTGGAAAAATATATACCGAAGAAGAAAAGTAAACATCATTCATGCATACCAAGAGACAGAAGGATCTTGTTCCAGAAAATCAGAAAGTGGAAAAAAGGTCTTGCAAAAGAAAAAAATGCATGGAAGTTATAGAAATAAAAAGTAAGATAGAAAATGCAGAACAAAAGATTATACAATCAAAAGAAAATGAAAACGGGACTTGGAAGAAAAAAAACCCTATTAAATATCAAGCAAAACCCCAAACAAAATATTATACTCATATGCGAAGAAGATGAATAAAGAAGAATAGAAATAGGCCCTCTGAGAATTGAAGGGAGATTAACGAATGAAAAAAAAGGAAATTTGCAACATACTGGCAGAACGATATAGAGAATTCACCCCTAGAATAGATAATGAAGATAATGATATAGAAGTAAGGGATGAAATAGTGAATATTTAGCTGACATAGATATTAATGAAGCTGATATTGTGCAGGCTATTAATGAAATTAAAAAATGGAGCTGCTGCAGGGCCTGATGGAATTCCTGCTATTTTGTTAAAGAAAGTAGTTCATTCTATCGCAAAGCCACTTGCAATATTATTAAGACAAAGTGTAGATACAGGCAAGATTTATGATGAGCACAAATTAGCATATATTACCCCTACTTTCAAAAGTGGATCAAGACTAGAGCAAGTAATTATAGGCCTGTGAGTCTAACATCACATATTATGAAAGTGTATGAAAGGGTAATGAAGAAAAATATTATGAAACATTTAATAAAAAAATAATTTGTTTAATAAAGGACAACATGGTTTCGTACCCGGAAAAAGTACACAAACACAACTGTTAGTCCACCGTGAGAACATATTCAAAAATATGAAAAGCGGAAATGAAACAGATGTGGTTTTATTTAGACTTTGCAAAAGCTTTTGATAAAGTAGACCATAATATATTAGCGAAGAAAATTAGAAAACACAATATCGTGGATAAAGTAGGAAGATGGTTAAAAGAATTTTTACACAACAAAACAGATAGTTATTGCAAACACGACGAGAAATCGGATGAAGCCAAGGTAATATCCGGTGTGCCGCAAGGTATACGGTGTTAGCTGCAATACTGTTTTGTTATTATGATTGAAGACATAGACAATAATGTTAAGGATTCGGTAGTGAGTAGTTTCGCAGATGACACAAGAATAAGTAGAGAAATTACTTGTGATGAAGATAGGAAACGCTCTACAAAGAGACCTTAACAAAGTATATGATTGGGCAGAGGTAAATAGGATGTATTTAACTCTGATAAATTTGAATCAATAAATTATGGAGACAGAGAAAGAAAGCTATATGCATATAAGGGACCTAATAATGAGACCATCACAAATAAGGAAGCAGTTAAAGACCTTGGTGTGATGATGAATAGGAACATGTTATGCAATGATCAAAATAGCAACTCTGTTGGCAAAATGTAAAGCAAAAATGGGAATGTTGTTACGGCACTTCAAAACAAGAAAAGCTGAACACATGATTATGCTTTATAAAACATATGTTCGTAGTCCACTTGAATATTGCAATATGATATGGTACCCACACTATCAAAAGGATATTGCACAAATAGAGAGTGTACAAAGGTCCTTTACAGCTAGAATAGAAGAAGTTAAGGACCTAGACTACTGGGAAAGACTACAATTCTTAAAATTATATAGTCTAGAAAGGAGAAGAGAACGCTACATGATAATTCAGGCATGGAAACAGATAGAAGGAATAGCAGAAAATATCATGGAACTAAAAATATCAGAAAGAGCAAGCAGAGGTAGATTAATAGTGCCCAAAACTATACCAGGAAAAATAAGGAAAGCACACAGGACATTAATCCACTACGCACCAGCATCGATAATGCAGCGTCTATTCAATGCGTTGCCAGCTCATCTGAGGAATATATCAGGAGTGAGCGTAGATGTGTTTAAGAATAAGCTCGACAAATATCTAAACTGCATCCCAGACCATCCAAGATTGGAAGATGCAAAATATACCGGAAGATGTACTAGCAACTCTCTGGTAGACATTAGAGGTGCCTCACACTGAGGGACCTGGGGCAACCCGAACAAGATGTAAGGTCTGTAAGGTAAGGTCTGTAAGGTCTCTCTCTCTGTCTCTCCCCCCTCGATCTCTCTCTCTCTCTCTCTCTCTGTCTCTCCCCCCTCGATCTCTCCTCTCTCTCTCGTGGCGGTATACGTAGTCGGTTGGTTTCTTGCGCCATTTCTTCTTATGATGGTGGGGAGAAACTCTGTTTTCTTTTACCGTGTTGATAGTCGGTTTTTTTCTCTAATATATGTAATGCTTCAAGATAACGTAGGCGTTTCGGTCCGGTGCATGGTCATAATTTCTATGTTCTTATAAGCTCAGCTCGGGCAAGGGGGGTCTCCTGTTGTGTTTTTCCCTATATTGAATGAAAATGGCCCCTTCTGGAAGATACACTGAGTTACGGTCGTTTCTTTTCTTGATGCCATTTATTTATGTAGTCCCTCGTTTGCGTTTCGACCATAACGGTTTGAAAAGTTTTATTAAGAGAACTTGTGTAGACCTTTCGCTCTCCCTGTGGTTTCTCTCCATGTGGAACAGTGTGTAAGGGCCGGCGGACGAAGGCATCCTCCCCGTTCTGTTAATAATAACTTTTCAACACCGTAATGGTCGAGATACGCCAAACGAGGGACTCCCTAAAGAAATGGCACCAAGAAAGACGACCGTAGCTAACTGACCAAAGTGGAGCTATAAAAATACTTTTATAAAAATCATATGCACCACAAATATTTGGAAGATGAAAAGGCTATAAGGAAAATAATCAGTGAAAATGTCTCCCCCACTACAGAAAGTGATAAAATTAGCCTCATAATTTATTACAAATGCATGAAAACCAGCCAGCTGCTTCTTAGAAACAACCCGGCGCCCCCAGAAACGTCTTTGAAGAGAAGGAGTGTCATCTACGAATTCACATGCTCGGTGGATGGATGCCACCATTCTTATATCGGGATGACCACTACCAGACTCTCCAAGCGTCTCTCGTGTCATCTTCAAGAAGGGGCCATTTTCATGTTCACCTAGGGGAAAACACACTAAAAACACAGGAAAAACGAAACAAAGCCATGGAAGACCAGAAAAGAGCTGAGCTTATAACGAACATAGAAATTATTGACCATGCACCGGACCGAAAAACGCCTACGGTATTTGAAGCATTACATATATTAGAGAAAAAAACCGACTATCAACACGGTAAAAGAAACAGAGTTTCTCCCCACCATCATAAGAAGAAATGGCGCAAGAAACCAACCGACTACGTATACCGCCACGAGAGAGAGAGGAGAGATCGAGGGGGGAGAGACAGAGAGAGAGAGAGAGAGAGAGAGAGAGAGAGGGGGGGGGGGGAGAGACAGAGACCTTACAGACCTTACAGACCTTACATCTTGTTCGGGTTGCCCCAGGTCCCTCAGTGTGAGGCACCTCTAATGTCTACCAGAGAGTTGCTAGTACATCTTCCGGTATATTTTTGCATCTTCCATCTTGGATGGTCTGGGATGCAGTTTAGATATTTGTCGAGCTTATTCTTAAACACATCTACGCTCACTCCTGATATATTCCTCAGATGAGCTGGCAACGCATTGAATAGACGCTGCATTATCGATGCTGGTGCGTAGTGGATTAATGTCCTGTGTGCTTTCCTTATTTTTCCTGGTATATTTTTGGGCACTATTAATCTACCTCTGCTTGCTCTTTCTGATATTTTTAGTTCCATGATATTTTCTGCTATTCCTTCTATCTGTTTCCATGCCTGAATTATCATGTAGCGTTCTCTTCTCCTTTCCAGACTATATAATTTTTAAGAATTGTAGTCTTTCCCAGTAGTCTAGGTCCTTAACTTCTTCTATTCTAGCTGTAAAGGACCTTTGTACACTCTCTATTTGTGCAATATCCTTTTGATAGTGTGGGTACCATATCATATTGCAATATTCAAGTGGACTACGAACATATGTTTTATAAAGCATAATCATGTGTTCAGCTTTTCTTGTTTTGAAGTGCCGTAACAACATTCCCAATTTTTTTTTTTTTTTTGCTTTACATTTTGCCAACAGAGTTGCTATTTGATCATTGCATAACATGTTCCTATTCATCATCACACCAAGGTCTTTAACTGCTTCCTTATTTGTGATGGTATCATTATTAGGTCCCTTATATGCATATAGCTTTCTTTCTCTGTCTCCATAATTTATTGATTCAAATTTATCAGAGTTAAATACCATCCTATTTACCTCTGCCCAATCATATACTTTGTTAAGGTCTCTTTGTAGAGCGTTCCTATCTTCATCACAAGTAATTTCTCTACTTATTCTTGTGTCATCTGCGAAACTACTCACTACCGAATCCTTAACATTATTGTCTATGTCTTCAATCATAATAACAAACAGTATTGCAGCTAACACCGTACCTTGCGGCACACCGGATATTACCTTGGCTTCATCCGATTTTCTCGTCGTTTGCAATAACTATCTGTTTTCTGTTGTGTAAAAATTCTTTTAACCATCTTCCTACTTTATCCACGATATTGTGTTTTCTAATTTTCTTCGCTAATATATTATGGTCTACTTTATCAAAAGCTTTTGCAAAGTCTAAATAAACCACATCTGTTTCATTTCCGCTTTTCATATTTTTGAATATGTTTTCACGGTGGACTAACAGTTGGGTTTGTGTACTTTTTCCGAGTACGAAACCATGTTGTCCTTTATTAAACAAATTATTTTTTATTTTTAATTAAATGTTTCATAATATTTTTCTTCATTACCCTTTCATACACTTTCATTATATGTGATGTTAGACTCACAGGCCTATAATTACTTGCCTCTAGTCTTGATCCACTTTTGAAAGTAGGGGTAATATACGCTAATTTGTGCTCATCATATATCTTGCCTGTATCTACACTTTGTCTTAATAATATTGCAAGTGGCTTTGCGATAGAATGAACTACTTTCTTTAACAAAATAGCAGGAATTCCATCAGGCCCTGCAGCAGCTCCATTTTTAATTTCATTAATAGCCTGCACAATATCAGCTTCATTAATATCTATGTCAGCTAAATATTCACTATTTTCATCCCTTACTTCTATATCATTATCTTCATTATCTATTCTAGGGGTGAATTCTCTCTTATATCGTTCTGCCAGTATGTTGCAAATTTCCTTTTTTCATTCGTTAATCTCCCTTCAATTCTCAGAGGGCCTATTTCTATTCTTCTTTTATTCATCTTCTTTGCATATGAGTATAATAGTTTTTTGGGGTTTGGGTTTTGGCTTTGATATTTAATAGGGTTTTTTCTTCCAAGTCCCGTTTTTTCATTTTCTTTTGATTGTATAATCTTTTTTTCTGCATTTTCTATCTTACTTTTTAGTTCTATAACTTTCCATGCATTTTTTTCTTTTGCAAGACCTTTTTTCCACTTTCTGATTTTCTGGAACAAGATTCTTCTGTCTCTTGGTATGCATGAATGATGTTTACTTTTCTTCTTCGGTATATATTTTTCCACTATTATCTCCAATATTTTATATAATATCTCCGTATTTACCCTTATGTCATCCCCAAAACTTATGTTTCATCACTACGAAAATGTTATCCCAATCTTTGTTTAATTCTTCATTAATTTCTGACCATTTTATATTTTTACTGTAGAAGTTGTATTTTCCATATCCTTCCCACTTTTTCATTTCTTGCTTATCTCTATTTTCACTTGCTTTGGAATGAACTGTTAATTCTATGACATTATGGTCTGAAATACTCGCATTATAAACTACAATTTTCCCCCCTGTTAAAATTTTTTTTTTCCCGGTCTTAAAGTATTTCCTTTCTTGTTGGCAGGTGATTTATTTGTGAATGTTGTATTCTAGTAGCATATCTAATAGCTTTTCAAATTGCCTCTTATCTTCTGCACTACTATTACTCTCTTTTTTATATGTATAAGTACAACCACAATCTCCTATTCGTTCTTTCCATTCTACGAAAGGAAAGTTGAAGTCACCAGATAGGAGAATAGTCCAGTCCTTGTGATTTCTACATATATCATCCAATTTTTCAATTATTAAGTCAAACTCTTTAGTATTAGGAGGTCTATATATTACTATGTTCATCAATTTTTCAGATTCAAATTCTACCGCTATTAGTTCACATTCTGAGTTACTATATTTCTCATATATTTTTCCTTGTTTTTTGTCTTTCCCATATATTGCGGTTCCCCCTTGATTCCTATTTTTTCTATCTGATCTATAAGTTTGGAACCCGTTTTATTTGATCATCATTCCCAGTCTCTTGGGAATACCAGGTTTCACTTATATTCATTATATCTATTTTCTTTTCATTTTGGGTTAGTTCTTCTAAGTACTCTATTTTTCTTTTTGAGTTACTCGTAACTAAACCCTGCGCATTCATCACTATGATGGTTTGCGTGTTTTCTCCTCCTTCATTTAATACTGATAGTAATAGGATTTTCCCATGTCTCTTTCCTGTTCTGGTATGTTGTTCTTTTTTTCATTTCCAGAAATTCTGACATTAAAAAATCCAACTTTTCCATAATATTTGATCTTCCTTCATCATAATTATTCATTTGTGTCTGAATCTGCAATTTTCTCCGTTTCTGCAATATCCTCTTGCATAATAAATACAGTTATTATCTCTTGAGTAGAATTTCGGAGCTGATGCTTTGAAATTCTTTGCTGACACCTCTGCATATCTCATTGGTGGTTTGCTTTTCTCTTTTACCTGATATTCTTGATTTCTCTCTTTATTTGTTTCTTTCTTATTTTGGATTTTATTACTTGGTTGGTTATTTATTTGATTATGATTCATGGCTACAGGTGCATATATTTGCATTTTTTGTCGAACTTACATCCTTTTCCTTCTTTTAGGTTTTTACATATTTTTGGATGCAGATCTCTGCAATCATCCCCATATCCATCTAAGTATGCACATTTACCATATATTTCATAGTTTTGACATATCTTAGGATGTTTGTAGTAACATCTTTCTCCAAATCTGCAATTCCCTCTTTTCAAAAGGTTGCAGATTTTGTCTTTCTTGTCTATTTTTTCCTCTTTCCCGTCATTGTATAGATCTGGGTAGAGCCTCTTCGGGATTTGCTTTTCTGTTGTCATATCGTAATTTATTTCTTCGTAGGTATGCTGCTTTATTGCCTCATATGTAGTATCAATGAGTATCTCTGCATCCATACTTTTATCTTGTTCTTGTTTTCCTTATTTTTTTCTGTCATTTCATTTTTGTTTACTTCTCTTCCGTTTTCCTCTTCTTCTTATTCTTCTTCCTTCTTACTTCTTTCATCCTCAACTATTTGTACATTCAATCTTGATTTAATAACATTGTCTATCCATGATAGACATGTTGAACAAAAAATTCTTGTATCTTTTCTCAAATCTTGTATTACCTCAGCACACTGTGGATGGGTCGGAATGTTGCATGCAGCACATTTTCTGATTAGGTTTTGTGGATTGACTATGCTTATACCAAACCTTACACAGTTGCATGCTTTTGGCATTCTTTTTCCTAATGCATCAATTAGTATATTCACAAGATTCACCTTATTCATTTTCTTTGTCGGAATATGTTGGTTTATGTATATTTTCTTTATGAGTCTCTTGACCACTTGGATTTTATTTGGAACTTCTTCAATTATTTTCAAGATGTTTTCATTAGATTTGTTCCAGTTTGAAGGATTATATCCTTCTAATATATCTATGAATGCTTTTGTATCTTTTTGGTTAGGACTGTTGCTGATTTCATAGATGAGAAATGCCAGTTCCCTTCCTGCTACCTCATCGTATTGCGAATCTGCTAGACACGCCAAATTACGCCACCTTTTCCCGCAGTTGGAACTTACTGCCATCTTGTTCTGATTTATAGTATTACACTTGATAAACTAACTTAGAAGACGCTTTATCCTACTATTTTCACACTAATCTTATCACCGATAGTTCACGAACACTTCTAGATATTTCTCAAATTCTAGTCGTATGTTAAACTTGTGATATCTGTTGATTATTGTGACTTCACGCGGGTACGTCTCACCAAGCAAGATGGCTACTACGAGAGAGAGAGAGAGAGAAAGAGAAAGAGAGAGAGAGGAGCACAGAGAGAGAAAGGGAGAGAGAGAGAGCAGGCAGAGAGAGAAAGAGAGAGCGTGAGAAGGAGCGAACGAGAGAGAGAGAGCAAGAGAGAGAGAAAGAGCGGAAGAAGTAGAGAGAGAAAGCGGGAGAGAACGAGCGGAAGATATATCAATTGTACAGCCTGCCGCCCAAGAGGTGGGTACCCCAACCAACAACCAACCGACGCTAATAACCCCGTCCAAACTACGTAGGTCTGAACGCCTCAGGGGGAGATTTCGTTACCATCCAACGACCAATTAAAATCCGTTCCCACCGACCCGCCCAACGATTGTACACGACCTTGCATGCTATAAATACTTGTAAAACGTATCTTAATTCACTGTACTGTAAACTCTCATAGATGACTGCCTGTGCGCTGTCGACACGTTAGAGGAATAAACCTAAGACAAACGAAAATCTTTACATGTCCTTAGGAAACTTAATACACCAGCTACATGCTGACGAGAAAAAGATAATAAGCAGAATTGAGAAGATTCTATATAAATTAAATGCCGTTGAAACAGCTATTGTATTCAATGCTACTGCCCTCAGAGAAGGCCTCCTTCCTATTATTATTATTATTATTATTATTATTATTATTATTATTATTATTATTATTATTATTATTATTATTATTATTATTATTCGTAAAATGTAAAAATCAGAGAAAAACAGAAGGAAATAAAAAAATCCTTAACGCCTTTTATCATTTGCCTCAAGAAATATGAAGTATTGCTCATCGTCATTATAATATCGAGGAACCTGAAGCCGATCACAAATTCCTCCCCTGACTTTCGATGGGCCTCATAATCCTGTCCGAACCGCCCAAAGTGGCTTAATTCTCAGACTTTATGACAACCATCAAACCGCATATATGGTTGATGTCGAAAGAGCTCTATGAATAAAATCATTTTTAGATCAAAGGTTACTTAAGTAGATTTTATATTACTGGAACAATATATAAAATAAATATATGACAAGATGTGGAAAATCCTAATTGCAACCGAACATTACAATTGAATTATTACGAAATGAATGATACGCGCATTGCTTAATTTTTAGTAAGATTTCTCGAAAGCAATTTACCTGCATCTGTTTGGAAGCATAAGAATGAGGAGTTTCATGAGAATTCGTGCTCTTGACGTGATATAAAGAAGTTTTACCACCGGATTCACAAACAAACCACTGTTCTTACACGTAAACATTTTATCGAGCAAACAGAATACCTTCTCAATCAAATTTTTATTACTTAAAGCAACAAAGGAAGCACAATACATCCACGGAAACAAAGGGTGCTTGGGGAGAGAGTGAGTTTAGTGCTGCTTGACAAAGGAGAGCCGTGTTTGCTATTGCCTTCACCCAGTCTTAGGTTGCTTTGTACTGAGATGAAAAGGTTCCTTTAGGAGTAACCGTGACTCTGTAAGGTTGGAAGGAAGTGAATTCCAGCGTGGTTGTTGGTTTCTTGTTTTTTATGGAAGTCTGGTATCGTCCAGTTGCAGCTCAAGAAGCTGATAGACTCCAATATTTTTTTCTCTTCTGGTCTTTCTGGAAATCTGGTCTGTCTCAGTTGCAGCTTGAGAAGCTGATATAGACTCCAGTGTTTTTTCTCTCGATTTATGGATTAAGGAGATGAACTTAGTTTTCGATGAATTGTGTTTCTTGCTATTATAAATTTTGTATATATTGCAACTAAGGATTTTAGGCCTCACGTGTCTCGTAGGTAGGTCTCTTCATACGATTCCTTATTATGTAAAATGAAACCCACAAAATTACTGAGTATAACTTGTTTACTTGTATTTACATATTATTTTACTCATATGTAAATACAAGTAAACAACTTATGCTCAGTAATTTTGTGGGTTATTCTTTTTACATCTTCAGAAGAAAACTGAAAGAAGTTTTTGTTTTTGTCTGATTCCTTGTTATTTCCGTCATTGAATTGGGGGTGGGGGTGGGGGGGGGGGGGTCGGGGGTCGGGGGAAGTGTATGCTATCACTCCTGTCAGAATTAATGCGTGTCTTATGACTCTCGGAGTCAGTTTATTTTTTTTTTTTTTGTTTTTTTTTTTTTTTTTTTACGTGGAAAGAGACACAATGATAAATACAAAATTCGAAATAAAAGTAATAGCCACTTACGATAAATAGGGGTGATAATTGGGGCATACGCAATGTTGCAAATACAAGTCGTTGGCATATGGAAAACAGTAAAATCCTTGTATTTCAACAAGCATTCTGACGTGGGAGATCATAAACAAAACGGAAAACACTCCCGAGTCTTCTTATGTCAGTCTTACAGACAGATGCTGCCTCTTCGTCTTCGATGTTGTAGAGAGACCAGGGCTACAAAACAAGGAGGGGGAAGAAACGTTAAAGATACGAAGGGAAGTGTCACGTCCGTGGAAGGATCTCGGTGGGAATCTGTCAAAACTAGGAAATTTCAACTCAGGGTTTATTTATTTATTTATTTATTTATTTATTTTGGTATCTTCAATAGATATTTTTTATTGGTATAATGTCTCTTCAAATTCGTGCCTTTGATAGTGCTCCTTCCCGAGTTTTTCTTTATTGTATATATATTTTGTTTGTATCTTCAATAGATATTTTTTATAGGTATCAAGTTTGTTTATATTCGTGCATTGAATAATAATAATAATAATAATAATAATAATAATAATAATAATAATAATAATAATAATAATAATAATAATAATAATAATAATAATTAATAATAATAATATGTTTTATTAAAAGTAATTGCTACCTCAGCTGCGTTAATTTTAAAAATGTTCTCTATAAAATTAACGCAGCTGGTAGATTCTTGGATGAGCCCTATGATTGCGATACGTTTGTTTGGCGGCCCTTGATTGGCTGGTACCGGGAGGTAGACAGTTCCCAGCCAATCAGCGGCTGCCAAACGAACGTGTCGCAATCATAGGGCTCACCTAAGAATCTTCCTTAAGTGAACCAGCTATAGTATGCATGTTTGGTTTTGTTATTTAAAATATTTACAGCAGAAAGCTTTCGATGACCTGCTGTAAATATTTTGAATAACAAAACAAAAAAGACCTACTACTATGGATTTTAGTTTCCTCGATATACGTTTCGTATAATACTCCGATAAGAAAAAGTACTCGAATCATATTAGAGATATATTTAAATTTTTCCACCTTCTTCCTTTGCTGTTAAGGTATAAATTCATTCGGCATCAAGTATTAATGAAATAACTGAGAGATAAATACGACTGCCTCGACCTCTCTCTCTCAAGTAGCATCTGCGAGCAATGTCGTAGAATAAACCTTCCTTCCGCCTGTTAATTTTTATTGACGCCTTTCTCATTTGAATACAGAATCCGCAGCGATACATTATCCGCATTTAATTGAAACGTGCTCGCTCGGCGAGACCGGAGCGAGATTAATAATATTTTCCCGAAATGGTTCAGGACCCAGGTGGTCGGGGTATGAATTCGGTCTTAATTTTCTGTATCTATTTGGGTATTTGTTTCTGTATTTTAATTTTTTATTTTTTTTTTATTTTTTGCTCTGTCAAGTTAGATAATACGAGCCATTTTTAGATCGCTCGGGAGAGAGAGAGAGAGAGAGAGAGAGAGAGAGAGAGAGAGAGAGAGAGAGAGAGAGAGAGAGAGAGATGGAATTTTGCCGGTATTACCCGTATGGTTTCATTAGGAAGTAATTGTAATATGGTTTTCCGACATAGCCAATCTTTCCTTATTGAGAGAGAGAGAGAGAGAGAGAGAGAGAGAGAGAGAGAGAGAGAGAGAGAGAGAGAGAGAGAGAAAGATTTGCCGGTATCGTTAGGAAGCAATTTCAATATGGTGTTCCAACATAGTCTATCCATCTTCAGTCGTCATCCCACATACTTTACCAGAACTTAAGTCCTGCATACTATATACCTTCTCTGAACAACTTGGGGACGAAATAACGACATAATGAACATTGTTATTGTTAGATTATTTCCTTTTCGTGTAAAAAAAAATACCATTGTTGGTTAAGCAGAGTTCGCTGAAGGTCTCTTCGTACAATTAGATAGACGTTTCTTGACCTGCACTGAATGCGAACAGTGTTGTCTCTTCGCTCAGTGTAAACCCAGAGAGCCAAGAAGATAAACTGGCTAATGAAATTATATATGGACACACGTGATACTGATGTTTATTGAGCAAAGAAGGGAATTGACAACTTTTCCTTGCTTGTAGTTATGTTTTAAGAGCCAGCATGACCCCTGCGTGTTTAGTAAAATTAAATTTAATGGTAAGGACCTTTCCTAGCTGTTAAACCACCTATAGCTTTGCTTTGAAATAATATATTGGTTCACCTTTTTCCGCTTTTATTGATTTATTTAACGCATTGTATAGCAGAGATAAACTTTCACGTATTAATATATTTCACTTGATATTTTCTTTTAGCTTGGATTCAAGAAATTAATAAAGTCCTTTTAATGAAAAGACCTTAAGTATTTGAGCAGGTTATAAGAAAAACAGAAGTGGAAAGCAATAGATTACTTACTGCTGTGAGTCAATTAGCGTATTTTGACCGCGTCCAAAAAAAAAAAAAAACTCGCTATCTAAAAGTTTTATCCCATATTTTAAAAAGTATTTGCGGTAGGGAGGACCCGTTTTACATTATCACCGAAGGCTTGGAAAGTATGTCACCATGTGTTTCAGAGTATTTGATAAATGGCTTTCAACAGAGAGTACTTAAACACTCCCATTCTGGTGTCCTTTAATTTTTTTTCTTTACTTTCTGTAGAAAAACCAACAACTGACAGAGTACTAAAGTGTGCATATTTTCCCTCGCCCTGCCATTATTCACATGCCAGGCATAGCAAGGAATATATTTGTCACCGTATTTGGCAAGTTGAAAATATCCCTCGCCCATCTTTGGCCTAAAAGTGGAGAGAGGTAAACTAATATATTTCAAAGCGAGATGTATCGTTCGGTGAATCAATAACTGGGAGAGGTATTTACTATTATTATTATTGTTAAGAAATTAACATTCTCGGGAAGAAAAAATTGTTAAGAAATCCACAATTATATGCTTTTTGCATAGAAATATATGTTAACGTATTATTGTGGATTTTTTAACCATTATTATTATTTTTTTTTATCAGTCATCCTTTTCGACTGGGTGGTTTTTAATGTGTGGAGTTCCGGGTTGCATCATTTTTCTCACTGTGTATTATTATTATTATTATTATTATTATTATTATTATTATTATTATTATTATTATTATTATTATTATTATTATTATTTAGTACATGAAAACTTTTTCATATGAACAAGCCCACCAAAAAAGGCCACTCACTTGCAATTCAAGCTTCCGAAGAATATTAAGGTGTTCATTAGGAGGAAGTAAGAGAAATTAAAGGGAAATGCAGAAAAGGAAAAAAAAAAAAGCTAGTTAACCAATAGGTAGATAGATAAAAATGTATTAAAATGTACTGCACCTCCTTTCATATTCTCTTTCTTCCATCTTACTTTCCATCCTCTCCTAATACTTGATTCATTGTGCAACTGCTTTGAGGTTTTTCTCCTGTTGCACCTTTCAAACCTTTTACTGTCAGTTTCCATTTCAGCGCTGAATGACCCCATAGGTCCCAGTGCTTGGCCTTTGGCCTATATTCTATATTCAACTCAACTAATTCATCTTCCCAGCTTCTTGTGGGGTGTATTGAACGAGGGAATGGAATTGTTGTTATTCAGAGTAGGTCTAGAAATATTCTATGTAAGTATACGAGGAGACCTTTAGCGAATTTTGCGTATCGGAAATTGGCATCTCGTGAGCAAAGGAAACAAATGACAGCTTTCTTTGCACGGAGATCATTCTTTAGACCTGTTGGACCTAAGCGCTTTGCAAATGAAAGTTTGACGAGAAATTCCTCTCCTGCCGAACCATACATCTTGCCTAGAAGTTTATTGGCTTTGTTGTATCCTCTTTTAGGGGAAAAGGAGAGTTTTATTAGCCCAATATGAAGTTAATTGCTTTTCCTTTATCCTATTTTAGTGGAAAGGTGGGTGTGAGGAGAGTTTTTTTAGCCGAATATGATGGCTAATATATCCATTGCTATGTCCGCGAGTAAATAACGGCTTTGAGTGACACGAGCATTTAATTTTCGTGTTACAGGATAGTTTAAAAACGTATCTGAAACACATAAGCCCTTATTTTGTTCTGCCCCGTGTTCAAACTCATGGAAGTGTACTTTCGTGGCATAAGTCATACTGTACAACTTTTCTTCCCAGCCTTTTTTAGTGTTACAAAATAAATAAACAAATAAATAAATAAATAAATAAATAAATAAATAAAAAGAAATAAAAGTTGGGACTAGCTCTTTGGTATGGTAAGAATGAAATCATTCGTTTTGGTTATTCCTTTACCATGTCAAGCATGTGCAGTGACCTTTGTTTTTTTATTAAAAAAAGACACACATAAAGTATCAAAATCAGTGTCTTAGTTACAATTATTGCGCCAACACTCAGTATTCAAAATTTATATCGAACCTCTAAATTCAATTAACAAAGATATTGTTCAATTTTTCTATCCTGTAAATGCTAAACTAGAACCAATAGATTCGTCATATCTATAACAACACTATTTGCAACATCAAACGCTTATTAAAAATCATGAGGTGTCGACCTTCCCACCGAGCAAGTAAACTTCCTCATCGTTTCGAGAAATACGATATTGCAAACGCCTTAATCTGCATCCTAGCTTTTTATGCTTTCCTTCCTTTCTCATTTTCATCAGCAAAACTAGCTTCCAAATAGAGAGGAATGCTTTCAGAATTGTGTTGTTGTCATACGCAAGAGAAGCGAGGTAGAAATTGAAAATCATTGACGATAGCATAAGGGTAGCAACCACATTCTGAAACCGTCAAGGAAACTCCTTGGTCTGGGTGGGCTCAGTAGAGATGTTTAGGCCTTGTCCATATAATCAACAAAGGGCTTTTAAACTTGTGAAGAAGTAGAATGTGCCAAAATGTTACCATTTACAGCCAGTTCTTATCCTCCCCTTATATATTATATGAATAATATTAAACAGCTAGTGTGGAAATCAACAGGAAAAGTGAATTGTTATAAATCTCTATACTATTTTTGTTTCTACTACTACTCCTGCTGCTGCTGCTAATAATAATAATAATAATAATAATAATAATAATAATAATAATAATAATAATAGTAATAATAATAATAAAATAATAATAATAATAATAATAATAATAATAATGATAATAATAATAATAAATTTTCTTTGTAATTAAATAACGACATGACCCTAAAACATCACATATACCTACGAGTATTACTATGACAATATGACTATAAAGTTCCTATGAGAGAGAGAGAGAGAGAGAGAGAGAGAGAGAGAGAGAGGAGAGAGAAGAGAGAGAGTGTGTTCTTATCCTCCTCATATTATATGAATGATAATGTGAAGATGATAAAGCAAAACGAAACGTTAAACTAAACGTATTGTGGATTTGTTATAAAACAACAAACAGCAAAGTATACTTTCCTAAGGGTTCCACAATAATAAAAAGAAAATATTAATAGTTCGTGTATAATTTAAAAACACTTTACAATGCAAAATGTTTTTTAAAATTACACACGAACTATTAACATTTTTTTTAATCATTGTGGACTCCTTAGAACATTATATATACTTTAGCGATAGAGAGTTTTTTTCCCAAAGGATACTTTGAAGCAAGGCCGAAAATCAGCTGTTTTATTTGCTGGTGAAGAACAAGGAAGGAAAATTCGTAGTTTAATCCAGAGTTAAGTTAGTAGCCAAAATTCGGATTTAAGCAGCATTTAAACCCAGTTGACTATATGTATAAGTATTACAATTTAAACTGCAATGACCTTAGGACCTGTAAACGACAGAAAAATGAATTAAATAAAATATAATGATTATTATTTCAGCAGATGGAACCTATTCACACGGAACAAGCGCTCCAAAGGAGCCACTGACTTGAATTTCATGCTTCCAAAGGATGTTGATTTCAGCCTCCCACCGCTAGACCCCACAACACTGCAGCAGTAACTGATCATGATACAGAGCCAGTGTTTTTTCATCGGCCTGTGGGAGACGCGAGCCATTATACATCAGAGTGGCATGCCACGACACTAATCACTATACCAGCGGTCCTGCTAAATAGCATTCACATTGCGATAAAGGTTGGAATGCAGCACTAAATGGACGACGTAAATGAAGTCGAAACAAATATAATAAAAGAAAATCTCTGACCATGAAAGAAATCGCTTGGAGCCTTCGTGAGGGTCTAAGCTAGAAATTTATTTGTTTGTTTTCCAGGAATCTTGTCAAATATCCGGAAATGCTTCCAGTCCTTATGGACGAAATTATTTGGGCATTTCTTGATATATTTTCCAGGCCCTTTTACACAGGAAGGAACGAAATGGGAAATAGCTGATGTGGAAATAGACAGAAAAAGTGAATTGTTATAAACCTTTATGCTACTATTTCTACTATTAATACTTCTGCTGCGGCTACCGCTGTTGCTAATAATAATAATAATAATAATACTAATAATAATATGTTAAAAATGACTGATACTTCAGCACTATTAATCTTATAAAGAGTCTTCTCTATCTTACTGATGACGGCTTTCTCGTTGTTGCTTAGACTGGCGAGCAACGCACCAAAGGGCATGGTAAAATTCGGTTGAGTCATTTGATTTATTATTGCTTACACAATTCTCTCTCTCTCTCTCTCTCTCTCTCTCTCTCTCTCTCTCTCTCTCTCTCTCTAACGCGACGTTTCCTCCTGATCGACAGGACATTATCAAGCGATAACTGCTGAGGGACACCACGATAAAAGGAGAAGGACTCGCCACTGGAATTCAGTCCCTCAGCAGTTATCGCTTGATAATGTCCTGTCGATCAGGAGGAAACGTCGCGTTAGAGAGAGAGATGAGAGAGACGAGAGAAGATAGAGAGAGAGAGAGAGAATTGTATAAGCAATAATAAATCAAATGACTCAACCGAATTTTACCATGCCCTTTGGTGCATGGTAAAATTCGGTTGAGTCATTTGATTTATTATCAGAAAGATAGAGAAGACTCTTTATAAGATTAATAGTGCTGAAGCAGTCTACTCAGCTGTAAATGAGTACCTATCCCTGATGGGGTAGGGTCCAGCTATGGGTTAAATAGCAAAACTCAGCAATGATGGAAAGAAATGATGGAATAAACGACAACGACGTAAATGGAACCTCTGGCAACAGAGGAGCTTCGTCCGGCAACCAGGTATTCAACCCAATTGTAGGGGAAGACGGTCAGGTACTTGGAGGTCGTCATCCAGCAACTGATCACCACAACGACAGTAATGAACAGCCTGAGATTGGAGCTACAGAGGCAAAAAGGAAGAAATGGACAAGAGAAGAAAATAAGGAAATATGGAGATGCTACATCAGAAGCAACCCGACGGAGAGAGGATATAGAAGAAGATTGGTCAACATCTGGAATGAGAGGAATAACACCCCCCAAACAGAGCAGAGGCTGGCAGACCAAGTAAGGAACATAAAGAAAAAGAACTGGCTCTCCCCAACAGAAAGAGAAGAACTGGAAAGGGAAATGTCACACGACAACGAATTACACGAAGACGAACTGAGAGACGATGCCACAGAAGACGACAGGGAGGATGAGGTATCAAACAACGACACACGAAGAAACACCGACGAAGTAACAGAGAGGACGGAATGGGTAGAAAAGATTAGACAATGGATGGAGCCAGATACAGAGAGAACAAAGATCCCCTCCATGAAAGCCTACAACACCAAGAAATTAAGGGAGAAAACAAGTGAGGTCAATGAAATAATGGGCCTAATACACACCACCAGTATCACATAAACAAATAACTTGACATATGCAGGAGCAAGATTAGTAGCAGAACTGATGGGGACTCGAACACCAACACCACCGTCACAACCAACCCAACAGAAACCAAAACAGCAACCTCCTTGGAAAAGGCGCCTGGAAAAGCAAATCATGGTGATGAGATCTGACTTGAGTAAACTGAAAGAGATGGCAGAAAAAAGGCTAAGAAGCAAGAAAACAAGGGAGGAACTCAACGAGAAATACAAAGTACAAGAGAGGGGACTAAACAACACAATAGAAGATGTAAAACAGAGGCTTAAGGCCAAAGCACACAAGATCCAACGGTACATGAACAGGAATAAGGGATACCAACAGAACAAACTATTCGGAACCAACCAGAAAAGACTATACAGCCAACTAAGAGGGGAAGACAACCACCAAGAAATTCCTGAAGCCGAATCAAGTAAGAGACTCTGGGAAAACATATGGAGCAATCCGGTATCACACAACAAACATGCAACATGGCTCCAGGAAGTCAAGGAAGAAGAAACAGGGAGAATAAAACAAAGATTCACAGACATCACGACAGACACAGTCAGACACCAACTAAAGAAAATGCCAAACTGGAAAGCCCCAGGTCCCGATGAAGTCCATGGATACTGGCTCAAAAACTTCAAGGCCCTACACCCACGAATAGCAGAACAACTCCAGCATTGTATCTCAAATCACCAAGCACCCAAATGGATGACCACAGGAAGAACATCCTTAGTACAAAAAGACAAGAGTAAGGGAAATATAGCCAGTAACTACAGGCCTATCACCTGCCTACCAATAATGTGGAAGTTACTAACAGGTATCATCAGTGAAAGGCTATACAACTACCTAGAGGAGACAAACACCATCCCCCACCAACAGAAAGGCTGCAGAAGGAAGTGTAGGGGCACAAAAGACCAGCTCCTGATAGACAAAATGGTAATGAAGAACAGTAGGAGAAGGAAAACCAACCTAAGCATGGCATGGATAGACTATAAGAAAGCCTTCGACATGATACCACACACATGGCTAATAGAATGCCTGAAAATATATGGGGCAGAGGAAAATACCATCAGCTTCCTCAAAAATACAATGCGCAACTGGAATACAATACTCACAAGCTCTGGAAAAAGACTAGCAGAGGTTAATATCAGGAGAGGGATCTTCCAGGGCGACTCACTGTCCCCACTACTCTTCGTAGTAGCCATGATTCCCATGACAAAAGTACTACAGAAGATGGATGCCGGGTACCAACTCAAGAAAAGAGGCAACAAAATCAACCATCTGATGTTCATGGACGACATCAAGCTGTATGGTAAGAGCATCAAGGAAATAGATACCCTAATCCAGACTGTAAGGATTGTATCTGGAGACATCAGGATGGAGTTTGGAATAGAAAAATGCGCCTTAGTCAACATACAAAAAGCAAAGTAACGAGAACTGAAGGGATAAAGCTACCAGATGGGAGCAACAACACACATAGATGAGACAGGATACAAATACCTAGGAATAATGGAAGGAGGAGATATAAAACACCAAGAGATGAAGGACACGATCAGGAAAGAATATATGCAGAGACTCAAGGCGATACGCAAGTCAAAACTCAACGCCGGAAATATGATAAAAGCCATAAACACATGGGCAGTGCCAGTAATCAGATACAGCGCAGGAATAGTGGAATGGACGAAGGCAGAACTCCGCAGCATAGATCAGAAAACCAGGAAACATATGACAATACACAAAGCACTACACCCAAGAGCAAATACGGACAGACTATACATAACACGAAACGAAGGAGGGAGAGGACTACTAAGTATAGAGGACTGCGTCAACATCGAAAACAGAGCACTGGGGCAATATCTGAAAACCAGTGAAGACGAGTGGCTAAAGAGTGCATGGGAAGAAGGACTAATAAAAGTAGACGAAGACCCAGAAATATACAGAGACAGGAGAAAGACAGAAAGAACAGAGGACTGGCACAACAAACCAATGCACGGACAATACATGAGACAGACTAAAGAACTAGCCAGCGATGACAATTGGCAATGGCTACAGAGGGGAGAGCTAAAGAAGGAAACTGAAGGAATGATAACAGCGGCACAAGATCAGGCCCTAAGAACCAGATATGTTCAAGTATGATAGACGGAAATAACATCTCTCCCATATGTAGGAAGTGCAATACGAAAAATGAAACCATAAACCACATAGCAAGTGAATGCCCGGCACTTGCACAGAACCAGTACAAAAAGAGGCATGATTCAGTGGCAAAAGCCCTCCACTGGAGCCTGTGCAAGAAACATCAGCTACCTTGCAGTAATAAGTGGTACGAGCACCAACCTGAGGGAGTGATAGAAACGATCAGGCAAAGATCCTCTGGGACTATGGTATCAGAACGGATAGGGTGATACGTGCAAACAGACCAGACGTGACGTTGATTGACAAAGTCAAGAAGAAAGTATCACTCATTGATGTCGCAATACCATGGGACACCAGAGTTGAAGAGAAAGAGAGGGAAAAATGGATAAGTATCAAGATCTGAAAATAGAAATAAGAAGGATATGGGATATGCCAGCGGAAATCGTACCCATAATCATAGGAGCACTAGGCACGATCCCAAGATCCTTGAAAAGGAATCTAGAAAACTAGAGGCTGAAGTAGCTCCGGGCCTCATGCAGAAGAGTGTGATCCTAGAAACGGCACACATAGTAAGAAAAGTGATGGACTCCTAAGGAGGCAGGATGCAACCCGGAACCCCACACTATAAATACCACCTAGTCGAATTGGAGGACTGTGATAGAGCAAAAAAAAAAAAAAAAAATAAATAAAAAATAAAAAAATAAAAATAATAATAATAATAATAATATAATAATAAGTTAAATATTATTATGATTGAAAAAGAAACCCACAAAATCACTGTGTAACATGTTTACTTCTAAGTATTTACATTTAACTTTACTCCACGCTCGAAATACTTAGAAGTAAACCTGCTACACAATGATTTTGTGGGTTTCTTTTTCAATCTTCAGAAGAAAACTGAAAGAGTTTTTGTTTGGTTCATTATTATGATTATTATTATTATTATTTTACTATGTGACCTCTGCCTTCAGAGTAATATATACTGTAATATATATATATATTATATATATATATATATTATATTATATATATATATATATATATATATATATTAAACAATTAAAAATGACATGATCTTAAAATATAACATATACCTGCGAGCATTTTTAAAACAATATGCCTTTAAAGTTCCTATGTAGTATCCCTCTTGAATTTACGAAGGGGGAGAGAGAGAGAGAGAGAGAGAGAGAGAGAGAGAGAGAGAGAGAGAGAGAGAATAGCTTGAGCTAATGGTATTCTGTAGCACTCTTACAATTTCAGTCATTCCATGATTGGTGCTATAATTATTAGACGATTTCCATAACTCTCGTTCAGGAGGGGGGTGATTTATCTACGGGCTGCTCTATGAGCAAGAGCCCGTGCTGGCATAACAGGTGATATTCCAAGACCCTTTAAGAAAAGGTCTTGGAGAAAACGGCTAAATTCCATTGTTGGAGTTTAGCACCAATTGGTGGTGTGTACAAAGTCATATTACAATGGAAATGACTTTTCAATAAGAAAAACAGTTGGTTACAGGTTAAAATAGTTCAATTTTACCATTATTTCTTACATATTAAACGTATTCAGGTCTACTAACTGTTATTTGTGGATTAATCTTTATGGTGGCAGCGATATTTAGTTGATATGAATCTTTATTTCTTATTTATTTTTTTTCTTATCTTTTTTAAATGTCTACGGCAGAACATTGGATGTACATTATTGTCATTAATATATATATTATATGTGTGTGTGATTTATATCCTAGTTATGTAGTGTTGTAGTATCTATATATATATATATCATATATATAGATAGATAGATATATATGATACCATTATATATATATATATATATATATATATATATATATACATATATATATATATATATATATATATATATATATATATATTTATATATATATACTATATATATATATATATATATATATAGATATTATAGATATATATAGATATATATATGATATATGTTAATATATATATATATATATATATATCTATCTATATCTATTATAATAATATTATATACGTATGACTGGTAAAAGTGTTCTGTAACAACAGAATTCCATCTAATAAAAGGAGCCCATAAAAACACCAAAATGTAGAGAGAAAGTACTATATTTCAGAGAACTGCTGTCTCTCTCTTCAGGTATATGAATGAGAAAAGTTTACAGAAAAGGTGGTATTTATACCAAGAGATTCGTCCACAAGTAAGCCAATTTAGGTCACCCCCGCTGATAATCTTCCTTTAATCTTCATAATTAGGACATAAAACAGTCAGTTGTATACAAGAATATGTAGTAAGTATGATACAGATATCGTTGAAAAAAAAAGTAACACACATACGTGCCTTTGAGATAAAACTGCCAGAGAGAGAGAGAGAGAGAGAGAGAGAGAGAGAGAGAGAGAGAGAGAGAGAGAATGATAATGGTTTATACTTCGTCTGCAAGTTTTCTGGCTGCTTTGCAAAGACAGCGCCCGAGAGAGAAAGGAGTCAAGCAACCGGAAAAACTCCAAACTTCCAACCAAACAAATGTCTCTGCCCCCCCCCCCCCCCCCCCCCCCCCCCCCCCCCCCCCCCCCCCCATTCACCAGATGGTGTTTTGAGAGGGACATTAGGCAACGCTGCTCTCCGTCATTTTTCTATGGCAGTGGAAGAAAAATCTGACTTTCATGCGATGGAAGTGGCGGAGAATAACTCTCTCTTTATGGGCCTCGTGTTTTTCCTGTGGTATGCGTCGTGGGGGAAAAAAAGAAGTTCGTTTCTTTAAAATTTTATTCAGACGGGCGTTTCGTATATTATTTTATTGTTTTTATTCTATTTCAGTTTTTGTAGTCTTCATTTTTATTTATATTATTATATTCATTATGGTATTATTGTTAGTATTTTTGCTGTATTTATTTTTACTATTTTTAATTTTCAAAAGTATTACTACATGTTATTTACAATTTTATCTTTATTTTCATGATTTTATTTTATTTTTTTATTTTGAATTTTTATTATTATTTTATTAATTCTATTTATATTTTTATTTTCATTTTTATAATTTTAATTTTATTTTTATCATCTTTTTATCATTATTATATTAATTTTTATTATTTTTATTTATATGTTTATTACTTTAATTTTATTTTCACAGTTATTATTATTAGTTTGTTTTTATTTTCATTTTTTTATAAATGCTTATTTTTAATTTGATTCTTATAATTATTTTTATAACATTTATATTTTATTATTTTTAAACATTTATTTACATTTTTATTTTTTCAATTTATTTTCATTATTATTAATTTAGTTTTTATTTTGATATGCATTATATTTATTTATTTTTTTATATTTATTATTTTTTTTATTTTTATAATTTATGTTTTAATTTGTATTACTTTTATTTTATTTTTCATTTTTTATTTTTATTATTATTCTTTTTTTTATTTATATTCTTAATTATTTTTTACTTTTTTACTATTATAGTTTTTATTTTTTTTATATTACATTTAGTTTTTGTTTATTATTATTTTATTTTTTCATTATTATTTTATTTTTTGTTAAACAAAAAATTATAATCAATATTGGTTATTAGAATTGTTGTTATATTTATTTTTTTATTGTTTTATTATTTTTTTATTGTTTTCATTTTTCTTAGTAGTATTCTTGTTTTCCTTATTATTATTCTATTATTTTTACTGTTATTTTCATTTAAGTAATTTAGTTAATTTTTTTTTTTATTTTCATTAATTATTTTATTATTGTTATTTTATACCATATTATTTTTTTATTATATTATTATTGTTTTTATTTTTATTTTTATTTTTATTATTTTGTTTTTATTACAAAATTATTACTATTATTTTTTACTTTTATTTATTATTATTATTATTATTATTATTATTATTATTATTATTATTATTATTATTATTATTATTATTATTATTATTATTATTTTTTTTTTTGCTCTATCACAGTCCTCCAATTCGACTGGGTGGTATTTATAGTGTGGGGTTCCGGGTTGCATCCTGCCTCATTAGGAGTCCATCACTTTTCTTACTATGTGTGCCGTTTCTAGGATCACACTCTTCTGCATGAGTCCTGGAGCTACTTCAGCCTCTAGTTTTTCTAGATTCCTTTTCAGGGATCTTGGGATCGTGCCTAGTGCTCCTATGATTATGGGTACGATTTCCGCTGGCATATCCCATATCCTTCTGATTTCTATTTTCAGATCTTGATACTTATCCATTTTTTCCCTCTCTTTCTCTTCAACTCTGGTGTCCCATGGTATTGCGACATCAATGAGTGATACTTTCTTCTTGACTTTGTCAATCAACGTCACGTCTGGTCTGTTTGCACGTATCACCTATCCGTTCTGATACCATAGTCCCAGAGGATCTTTGCCTGATCGTTTTCTATCACTCCCTCAGGTTGGTGCTCGTACCACTTATTACTACAAGGTAGCTGGTGTTTCTTGCACAGGCTCCAGTGGAGGGCTTTTGCCACTGAATCATGCCTCTTTTTGTACTGGTTCTGTGCAAGTGCCGGGCATTCTTTTGCTATGTGGTTTATGGTTTCATTTTTCGTATTGCCCTTCCTACATATGAGAGAGATGTTATTTCCGTCTATCGTTCTTTGAACATATCTGGTTCTTAGGGCCTGATCTTGTGCCGCTGTTATCATTCCTTCAGTTTCCTTCTTTAGCTCTCCCCTCTGTAGCCATTGCCAATTGTCATCGCTGGCTAGTTCTTTAGTCTGTCTCATGTATTGTCCGTGCATTGGTTTGTTGTGCCAGTCCTCTTTTCTGTCTGTCATTCTCCTGTCTCTGTATATTTCTGGGTCTTCGTCTACTTTTATTATTCCTTCTTCCCATGCACTCTTTAGCCACTCGTCTTCACTGGTTTTCAGATATTGCCCCAGTGCTCTGTTTTCGATGTTGACGCAGTCCTCTATACTTAGTAGTCCTCTCCCTCCTTCCTTTCGTGTTATGTATAGTCTGTCCGTATTTGCTCTTGGGTGTAGTGCTTTGTGTATTGTCATATGTTTCCTGGTTTTCTGATCTATGGTGTGGAGTTCTGCCTTCGTCCATTCCACTATTCCTGCACTGTATCTGATTACTGGCACTCCCCATGTGTTTATGGCTTTTATCATATTTCCGGCGTTGAGTTTTGACGTGAGTATCGCCTTGAGTCTCTGCATATATTCTTTCCTGATCGTGTCCGTCATCTCTTGGTGTTTTATATCCCCTCCTTCCATTATTCCCAGGTATTTGTATCCTGTCTCATCTATGTGTTTGATGTTGCTCCCATCTGGTAGCTTTATCCCTTCAGTTCTCGTTACTTTGCCTTTTTGTATGTTGACTAAGGCGCATTTTTCTATTCCAAACTCCATCCTGATGTCCCCAGATACAATCCTTACGGTCTGGATTAGGGTATCTATTTCCTTGATGCTTACCATCTTATTATTACCATTATTATTATTATTATTATTATTATTATTATTATTATTATTATTATTATTATTATTATTATTATTATTATTATTAAATATTGAAAAAGAAACCCACAAATTCAATTTGTAACTTGTTTACTTCTAAGTATTTACATTTAGTTTTACTCCACACTCGAGTACTTTCAGGCCCTTCTGTGGCCCATTCTCAAGAGATGTTGGGATGTTAGCCTGGGTCAAGGCCCAGCAGTCTTCTGGAACTTCTTCTCGTTGTGCTGTCATTTATGCGATGGCTGTTCTGGTTTTCTTGAGAGTTGCCAATCCCCTCTTGTCGCTCTGATATCCTGAGCTGATGGTCAATGGGATTCACCCTTGTGGTAAGGGTGTGGTCACCGTAAGTCTGTTGGGCAGGAAACCTAATCTCCAGGTCAGCAGGGTCAATCTTAGCTTCTTTTAATATCAAAGCTCGGCTTATGGGATCTTCTGAGGTAAAACCTTTGTTTCCTTCAATTACTTTGATCTCTCTGATAAGCGCACCTTCTACTACCCTCCTGTGACTAATTTTGTTGCTTTTGTATATAAGCCTACTGTTTTTGAAATCCATCCTATGGTCATTTTCCCAACAATGTCTAGCTATAGCACTCCCCTGAGAGTTAAGCTGTACTGCCCTTCTATGTTCTTGGACTCTAGTCCTTATTCCCCTACCTGATTCCCCCACATATCTGTCTCCACAATTATTGCAATTGATTATGTATACCCCCGCTACATCATCTGTATTACTGTCTTCTCCTTCCAATTTATTTTTACATACTTTGTTTTTTAAGGTATTATCAAAGGTATATACAAATTTATATTGACTTTCTTTCATTTTTGAAGTGATTTGTTTCATTTTAGGCATAAAAGGGAGGGCAACTATTTTCTTGTTTTCTTTATTCCATGTACTCTCTACATTCGCTCTGTAAAATATTTTTTTTAGCTTTGGTGAGTGCCCTTTTTCTGAACCATTCCGGGTATGCTAATGCATCGAAGCTTTTATCGATGTAATTTATTTCTTGCTCTATCTTGCAAGGGTCACACGTTCTCATTGCCCTAAGAAATAAACCTGTTAGAACCCCTATTTTTATATCATGACTATGAAAAGAGAAGAAATGAATATATGAGTTTGTATGTGTGGGCTTTCTATATGTGCTGAATTCATATCCTGTTTCTTTTCTTTCTATGAGTATGTCTAAAAAGGGGCAGTTTATTATTGTTACTTTTCTCTAAAGTGAACTGGATATTGTTATCAAACTTATTGAGCTCATCTAGAAAAGTTTCTATTTTATTTCCATCCCCTTGCAGAATAGCAAAAATATCATCCACGTATCTCCACCATCCTTGCAGTTTTAAGTCAGGGACATTCACATTAGGAACTAGATTAGTTTCGAAATATTCCATATAGATGTTAGCGAGTATAGGTGATAATGAAGGGACCCCTATAGCTACTCCATATTTCTGTTTGTGAACATGTCCTTCAAACGTGAAATAAGTATCACTGACACACAATTTGATCAACTCAAGGAAGACGCCTATTTCGATGTCTGGATTGAAAATACCCTCATTATGTTTAGTCTGTAGGAATTCTAATACTTTATCTAAGGGGACATTGGTGAATAATGCTACTACATCAAAACTAACCATGTGTCCCTTTATATTCTTTTTCTTAACTTTGTCTATGAAATCTACTGAATGTTTAATATGGGATTCTGAAAATATACCTAAATATATTCCTAGTTCTCCAGCTAGCCACACTGCTAAGTTTTTGTTAGGAGATTTCCTACTAGAAACAATAGGGCGTAGAGGGCAGCCCTCCTTGTGTATTTTGGGACTGCCATATATATATGAAAGTTCAGGTAATACTTGAGAATAATTTAGTGCATAGCATGTCCTTCCCATTACCTAGTCTACTGATTATTTTCTTCACATTCTGATTAAAGGTATTCTGAAGCTTTTGGATTGCAGAATACCTTTAATCAGAATGTGAAGAAAATAATCAGTAGACTAGGTAATGGGAAGGACATGCTATGCACTAAATTATTCTCAAGTAAATTACCTGAACTTTCATATATATATGGCAGTCCCAAAATACACAAGGAGGGCTGCCCTCTACGCCCTATTGTTTCTAGTAGGAAATCTCCTAACAAAAACTTAGCAGTGTGGCTAGCTGGAGAACTAGGAATATATTTAGGTATATTTTCAGAATCCCATATTAAACATTCAGTAGATTTCATAGACAAAGTTAAGAAAAAGAATATAAAGGGACACATGGTTAGTTTTGATGTAGTAAGCTAGTATTCACCAATGTCCCCCCCTTAGATAAAGTATTAGATAATCAGCCAATGTCCCCTTAGATAAAGTATAAAATAATCAGTAGACTAGGTAATGGGAAGGACATGCTATGCACTAAATTATTCTCAAGTAAATTACCTGAACTTTCATATATATATGGCAGTCCCAAAATACACAAGGAGGGCTGCCCTCTACGCCCTATTGTTTCTAGTAGGAAATCTCCTAACAAAAACTTAGCGTGTGGCTAGCTGGAGAACTAGGAATATATTTAGGTATATTTTCAGAATCCCATATTAAACATTCAGTAGATTTCATAGACAAAGTTAAGAAAAAGAATATAAAGGGACACATGGTTAGTTTTGATGTAGTAGCATTATTCACCAATGTCCCCTTAGATAAAGTATTAGAATTCCTACAGACTAAACATAATGAGGGTATTTTCAATCCAGACATCGAAATAGGCGTCTTCCTTGAGTTGATCAAATTGTGTGTCAGTGATACTTATTTCACGTTTGAAGGACATGTTTACAAACAGAAATATGGAGTAGCTATGGGGTCCTCATTATCACCTATACTCGCTAACATCTATATGGAATATTTCGAAACTAATCTAGTTCCTAATGTGAATGTCCCTGACTTAAAACTGCAAGGATGGTGGAGATACGTGGATGATATTTTTGCTATTCTGCAAGGGGATGGAAATAAAATAGAAACTTTTCTAGATGAGCTCAATAAGTTTGATAACAATATCCAGTTCACTTTAGAGAAAAGTAACAATAATAAACTGCCCTTTTTAGACATACTCATAGAAAGAAAAGAAACAGGATATGAATTCAGCACATATAGAAAGCCCACACATACAAACTCATATATTCATTTCTTCTCTTTTCATAGTCATGATATAAAAATAGGGGTTCTAACAGGTTTATTTCTTAGGGCAATGAGAACGTGTGACCCTTGCAAAGATAGAGCAAGAAATAAATTACATCGATAAAAGCTTCGATGCATTAGCATACCCGGAATGGTTCAGAAAAAGGGCACTCACCAAAGCTAGAAAAATATTTTACAGAGCGAATGTAGAGAGTACATGGAATAAAGAAAACAAGAAAATAGTTGCCCTCCCTTTTATGCCTAAAATGAAACAAATCACTTCAAAAATGAAAGAAAGTCAATATAAATTTGTATATACCTTTGATAATACCTTAAAAAACAAAGTATGTAAAAATAAATTGGAAGGAAAGACGTAATTACAGATGATGTAGCGGGGGTATACATAATCAATTGCAATAATTGTGGAGACAGATATGTGGGGAATCAGGTAGGGGAATAAGGACTAGAGTCCAAGAACATAGAAGGGCAGTACAGCTTAACTCTCAGGGGAGTGCTATAGCTAGACATTGTTGGGAAAATGACCATAGGATGGATTTCAAAAACAGTAGGCTTATATACAAAAGCAACAAAATTAGTCACAGGAGGGTAGTAGAAGGTGCGCTTATCAGAGAGATCAAAGTAATTGAAGGAAACAAAGGTTTTACCTCAGAAGATCCCATAAGCCGAGCTTTGATATTAAAAGAAGCTAAGATTGACCCTGCTGACCTGGAGATTAGGTTTCCTGCCCAACAGACTTACGGTGACCACACCCTTACCACAAGGGTGAATCCCATTGACCATCAGCTCAGGATATCAGAGCGACAAGAGGGGATTGGCAACTCTCAAGAAAACCAGAACAGCCATCGCATAAATGACAGCACAACGAGAAGAAGTTCCAGAAGACTGCTGGGCCTTGACCCAGGCTAACATCCCAACATCTCTTGAGAATGGGCCACAGAAGGGCCTGAAAGTACTCGAGTGTGGAGTAAAACTAAATGTAAATACTTAGAAGTAAACAAGTTACAAATTGAATTTGTGGGTTTCTTTTTCAATATTATTATTATTACTATTTTTATTTTATATTTTTACTTTTATAATTATTATTCCTATTTTGAAATTTTATTGTCAGCATTTTACTAATTTTCTTTATATTTTTCCATTTTTATTCGTAATTTTTAATTATAATTATTTATAGTGTTACTTTCTTTTATTAATTTTTTTATTTGTATAATTATTCTTATATATAAATTTTATTATTCTCATTTGGCTAATTTTATTTATATTTTTATCATTTCTATTTTTATTTATTTTAATGTTTTATTATTTTTATTATTATTTTTATATTGTAATCTTTTTTATTAGTATTTTATTCGTATTTTATTTTTATTTCTGAAATTACGTTTCAATTTTAATTATTATTTTTTTTATTTTTATCTCTATACTGGAAGTTAACCCTCTTAAACATGTTGTTCATCTGTATTAATTTTATATAGGTCTTTTTTCTGAATTATGGTTTACTCTTTGTTGCTTAAACTGGTGAGCAAAGCACCTAAGGTTGGCATGTCTAAAATAGATAATTATGAAAATCAATCTTAATTTTATTCAAATATGCCTGTGGCTGTAGTTAAACATTCCTTGTATAAGCCATAGAGTTTTTCAACACTCTATCCAGGTGTCCCTCATCGCCTGTTCTAAACATGTCCTCCGCGCCCTACTTAAATTTGTTCAAAGAAGACCCTGTCCCCCCCCCCCCCCCCCCCCCCCACTGTGGACGTATGTTTATCCCATCGATGGTGTGGCGATGGGGTCCTCCTTCGGAGTCTTGTGCGCCAATTTTTACATGTTAACTGTCGAGCAGAGGGTCCTCGAAAGCAACGACCTGCTGACAATGTACGTCGTGGCTAATTCCCGGGAGGAAATCAAGGCACTGAGGAGGCGTCCCTTCCACAAAGTCTTCACAAAACCAACGAACCTGGGCCTGTGTCTCAACGGAGAGAGTGAGTGTCCCTAGAGGTACTTACTAGCGCTCCACAATCAGTGCTAATGTGAGAAGAGAGAGCCCTCTCCCACTGCTCCTCCTGGAACGATACTCACGATGAACTAGAGGGAGCTGCTGTCCAGATCCCTGTTGATAACGGCAACCCCAATCAAGAAATAGAGAAGTCTCTCCGAAGGAACCGTTGGTAGATGGTACCAACAGGAACCAATCTCCGACGCCCCTGAACAGGTCCGACGTTTTTTTAATATATACATAGATGGCACTTCCACAGGAAGTATAAGGAAGACGAGGAAGTCCTTAAGAAAATCATCAAAGAAAACGTCTGTCCTACCAATCCTGATATGACGATCCATATGATTATTTATTGTAAAAGTAGAAAAACCAGCAGCAGCCTGGTGATGAAGAATAATCCAACCTCTCCTACGCAGCAGGACCCCTTGAAGAAGACCAACCTGGTGCACCGGTACTCATGCCCCGCCCAAGGATGTGCCTCTCGAAGAGAATTTCCTGCCACGCACAGGAGGGAGGGAGAAATATTCAACCATGCCAGGACTGCCCATATAATCAGAGGACCAATCATAATATAGCAGCAGGTGGGCAGAATCAACAAGATCGTCACACGGCTCGCAACAACGGCCAGAATCCCCTCAGGCAGCCAATCATATCTCGACCACGGATCTGAACACGCCTACCCCTACTATATATAAAAGCTGACCCGTCAACGATGCCCATCCAGAACGTCCCTTGCACGTCCAGGTGATGGCCAGGAAGAAGGTCGAAGCATGTCGACACCAGAGAAGATACAGTATCAATAAGTATGATGCAACCTGAATAAGATATATATATATCTTATTCAGGTTGTATATATATATATATATATATATATATATATATATATATATATATATATATATATATATATATATATCTTATTCAGGTTGTATCATAGTATCATACTATCGATTTGGAGACTACAACGGGATCGTAGATAGTAATCTCCGTAACAAAATCTCTGATACGGTATTTTCTTATTGATACTGTATCTTCTCTAGTGTCGACATGCTTCGACCTTCTCCCTGGCCATCACCTGGACGTGCAAGGGACGTTCTGGATGGGCATCGTTGACGGGTCAGCTTTTATATATAGTAGGGGTAGGCGTGGTCAGATCCGTGGTCGAGATATGATTGGCTGCCTGAGGGGATTCTGGCCGTTGTTGCGAGCCGTGTGACGATCTTGTTGATTCTGCCCACCTGCTGCTATATTATGATTGGTCCTCTGATTATATGGGCAGTCCTGGCATGGTTGAATATTTCTCCCTCCCTCCTGTGCGTGGCAGGAAATTATCTTCGAGAGGCACATCCTTGGGCGGGGCATGAGTACCGGTACACCAGGTTGGTATTCTTCAAGGGGTCCTGCTGCGTAGGAGAGGCTGGATTATTCTTCATCACCAGGCTGCTGCTGGTTTTTCTACTTTTACAATAAATAATCAGATGGATCGTCATATCAGGATTGGTGAGGCAGACGTTTTCTTTGATGATTTTCTTAAGGGCTTCCTCGTCTTCCTTATACTTCTTGTGGAAGTGCCATTTATATATATATAAAAAAAAAACGTCGGACCTGTTCAGGGGCGTCGGAGAAGGGCTGCTTCCTGCGAAAATTTATTATTATTCGTTTTATTTTTAATTTTATCATTATTATTATTTGTTATTTTTATTATTTCATTGTATTATTATTTTCATTTTTATTTTTTTACGTTTAACTGACGGTCAGTTAGATATGGACAACAGAACTCGGCTATTTTCAACCATATAAATGAACATAACCATAGAATAAACTGGAATTTGTCACGTGTAATTTATAGCAGCAACTGCCTGTACAAGAGTCAAATGATGGAATCGGCCTTAATAAAAGAGAAGCAGGTAATGAACATCTCAAAAGGGGCGTGGATCTCAGATGTCGTCGACGAAGTGTTCATTCAACCAACGCTTAAGAAGATTAAAGGAAGATTATCAGCGGGGGTGACCTAAATCGGCTTACTTGTGGACGGATCTCTTGGTATAAATACCACCTTTTCTGTAAACTTTTCTCACTCATATACCTGAAGAGAGAGACAGCAGTCTCGGAAATATAGTACTTTTCTCTCTACATTTTGGTGTTTTTATGGGCTCCTTTTATTAGATATATATATATATATATATATATATATATATATATATATATAATATATATATATATATATATATATATATATATATTATATATGTATATGTGTGTGTGTGTGTGTGTGTGTATGTGTGTGTGTGTGTGTGTATATATCTTATTCAGGTTGTATCATACTATCGATTTGGAGACTACAACGGGATCGTAGATAGTAATCTCCGATTACAATAAATTTTTCTTATTAAACCATTATTTAAATAATAAAAATACATATAAATATATACATATATATTTAAAATAATAACATATACAAAACTAAAAATAATAATAATAATGAAATAAAATATTAAAATAAAATAAAAGATAAATAATAATAATCCAGCCTCTCCTACGCAGCAGGACCCGTTGAAGAAGACCAACATGATGTACCGGTACTCAAGCCCCGCCCAAGGATTTGCATCTCGAAGAGAATTTCCTGCCACGCACAGGAGGGAGGGAGAAATATTCAACCATGCCAGGACTGCCCACATAATCAGAGGACCGATCATAATACAGCAGCAGGTGGGCAGAATCAACAAGATCGTCACACGGCTCGCAACAAAGGGCAGAAATCCCCTCAGGCAGCCAATCATATCTCGACCACGCCTACCCCTAATATATATAAAAGCTGACCAATCAACGATGCCCATCCTTAACGTCCCTTGCAGGTCCAGGTGATGGCCAGGGAGAAGGTCGAAGCATGTCGACACTAGAGAAGATACAGTATCAATAAGAAAATACTGTATCAGAGATTTTGTAACGGAGATTACTATCTACGATCCCGTTGTAGTCTCCAAATCGATAGTATGATACAACCTGAATAAGATATATATATATATAATATATATATATATATTATATATATATATATATATATATATATATATATATATATATACACACACTATAGTAGATTCACATCAAACGTGCATTTCATGTCTAGGCCAGTCCCTCACGACGCTCCTGATTGGCTGTTGATAAGCCAATCACAGAGCTGGACACTCTCAGTCTCTCTCGAGAGAGTTCCCATGGGTAGGATCTATGTTCCACCTCTCCTGCTGAGAGGTACGTCTTCCAAAAGTATCTCTCAGGAGAGGTGGAACATACACCCTGCCCTTCTGAACTCTCTCGAGAGAGACTGAGAGTTTCCAGCCCTGTGACTGGATTGTCAACAGCCAATCAGGAGCGTCGTAAGGGACTGGCCTAGACATCAGATGCACGGTTGATGTGTATCTACTATAATAATACATCGCACCTGCGCTTGAAAGCAGTGGACTTCCTGTGGGAAGTCTTGCAAGGAAATTGCAATGTGTTGATGATAAATTTTAAAATGCACGTTGGGTAATGCAGTCAATCAGTCTATTAAGTCTCAAACGTTTGCCCGAAATATAGATGAAGCCAGAGTTAAAACTCCCAAATACATCCTAGGCAATAGAAGACGTTTTTGTTTATGTATTTATTTATTTATTTTTTTTTTTTTGCCAAATAACCAGATGACCTCTTGTTTTTAAACGGTGTCAAAGGGCAAATAACTCTCAGAGCTCGGCGGATCACGAGTTAAAATTCACAGTGTGCAGGTGACATGTACCAAACACTGACTCTTTGATTCCCCCAAATCCTTCTAAAACAGTTCGCGCCAGAACGTCATATGCTGCTTCATTGGATATTTCTCTTTTCGCCTGAATTCTGACATTACCAAAATGTATTTCACTTTCTTTCGGTTAAAGGTATTGACCGGCTTATTAAGCGGAGCTATTGGCTTATAATTTTTATTTGTAAGACCTGGTTCTTTTAGCTAGCTGATGGCGCGTATTGAGTTCTTCTGTGATTAATAATAATAATAATAATAATAATAATAATAATAATAATAATAATAATAATAATAATAATAATAATAATAATAATAATAATAATAATAAAGGCGGGAAGAAGACCTTCATTAATACAGGTTTTATTGAAAATAAAGGCTATATCAGCCGCGTTTATTTTGTATGGAAGTTTGTCTATTCTTCTTATTAGAGACTTTTCTTCTGTACTCAAATTGGGGATTCATCTCAAAAATGTGGTATTTGTCAAATTGAATAGATTATACAAAATGCAGTACAAATTGGATCTTAAGTTTTAAGATCCAATTTGTACAGCATTTTGTATAATCTATTCAATTTGACAAATACCACGTTTTTTACATGAATCTCCCTTTTGGCGCTTTAATAGCCAATTTGAGTACAGAAGAAAGGTCAGTAATAAGAATAATAGAGAAACTTCTATAACAAAATAAACGCGGCTGAAATAGCCATTATTTTCAATAAAAAGTGTTTTTAATAATAATAATAATAATTAATAATAATAATAATAATAATAATAATAATAATAATAATATAATATATAATAATAACAAGAGTGCATGGGAAGAAGGACTAATAAAAGTAGACGAAGACCCAGAAATATACAGAGACAGGAGAATGACAGACAGAAAAGAGGACTGGCACAACAAACCAATGCACGGACAATACATGAGACAGACTAAAGAACTAGCCAGCGATGACACATGGCTATGGCTACAGAGGGGAGAGCTAAAGAAGGAAACTGAAGGAATGATAACAGCGGCACAAGATCAGGCCCTAAGAACCAGATATGTTCAAAGAACGATAGACGGAAATAACATCTCTCCCATATGTAGGAAGTGCAATACGAAAAATGAAACCATAAACCACATAGCAAGTGAATGCCCGGCACTAGCACAGAACCAGTACAAAAAGAGGCATGATTCAGTGGCAAAAGCCCTCCACTGGAGCCTGTGCAAGAAACATCAGCTACCTTGCAGTAATAAGTGGTACGAGCACCAACCTGAAGGAGTGATAGAAAACGATCAGGCAAAGATCCTCTGGGACTATGATATCAGGACGGATAGGGTGATACGTGCAAACAGACCAGACGTGACGTTGATTGACAAAGTCAAGAAGAAAGTATCACTCATTGATGTCGCAATACCATGGGACACCAGAGTTGAAGAGAAAGAGAGGGAAAAAATGGATAAGTATCAAGATCTGAAAATAGAAATAAGAAGGATATGGGATATGCCAGTGGAAATCGTACCCATAATCATAGGAGCACTAGGCACGATCCCAAGATCCCTGAAAAGGAATCTAGAAAAACTAGAGGCTGAAGTAGCTCTAGGACTAATGCAGAAGAGTGTGATCCTAGAAACGGCACACATAGTAAGAAAAGTGATGGACTCCTAAGGAGGCAGGATGCAACCCGGAACCCCACACTATAAATACCACCCAGTCGAATTGGAGGACTGTGATAGAGCAAAAAAAAAAAAAAAAAAAAAAAAATAATAATAATAATAATAATAATAATAATATGACGATGATGATGAACATACGTACATAAGGTCTTATCATTTAGAACTCTTTCTATTAAATTAAAAATAGGTTTTCCTGGAAATTTTATGACAATTCATTTGTGGATCCTTCAGTAAAAACTCACAGTCATCTCTGTGCATGACAATAAAACCGTTGGCTATCATGTGACACTGTAAGTTTATATGGAATCTTCAGCACATATATGGTTCTCGAGTTCGGGTTCTGCACTTACAATGGTTGTCAACCCAGCACTTGGCTAATTTCGAATATTTTCCACATATCACATATTTTATTATTTTATTGACTAAATATTATAATAGACTTACAAAGCGAGAGAAATACATCATTATTATATACATTATGTGAAATAATCTTCCACAAGGCAGACTCACTTTGGATAGATATTCAAGTCCACGAAAAATACATAGACATACACACGGGTGACTTTCAATATCAGGTATTGATAACATTTATTAGTGCCGTGCATTAATGAATACTGTGAGATTCTGGGAGAGATTTAAAAAACATAAGTCGTTTTTTCCTTTCACAACCAAACCATCACTTATATGCGGTGGTAATGCCACCACTGGAAGTTGGGTATCAATTTTATTTTCTTTAATATATCCTTGCCTGCGTGCCCTTCACGCACTGAAAGCTCTTTATCCATCTAAGAACCACCTCTCTCTCTCTCTCTCTCTCTCTCTCTCTCTCTCTCTCTCTCTCTCTCTCTCTCTCTCTCTCAAAAAAAAAACCTAGACAAAATCATTAGTACACTGTGAATTAACAGTAAAACCTGCCCCTAGAGGTAAGTGTGCACACGATGTCTCCTCTTAGGATGGACTAACAAGTCTTTGAGATATCTTAATCCTTGTAACTCTCTCTCTCTCTCTCTCTCTCTCTCTCTCTCTCTCTCTCTCTCTCTCAGAGCTCAACTTTCCGTGCGGAGTCAAAGTTTACTGTTCATATCCTATTCCAATCACCATCTGTTAGTTATCCAATTAACAAAAAGGCAGTTGAACAGCGCTCTTGCGAATGCGCACACGTTAGTAAGCGTGCCATCTATATAATCCCCCTCCATGCCAAAAAATTCCACCCGTCGCCAGTGTGTCATTCATCGATCAATCAGTGCTCTGCCTTTCAAAGTTAACGAAGTTGACGCATCGCCGCGCTTTACATTTCGGAGGAACAGATCCCAATTATTCACGTTCTGCGAATCGAGAAAAGGATCACTGTGCCCTGGAACACTTTTTATTTTATTTTATTTTATTTGTTTTAAAGTACAATGCTTCTTATGGGAAATCGTTATTGTTATAAGACAACCTTATTCCAGTTCAGTGACGTGTTTCTTTAAAAAAAACTACTTCAAGTAAAACCTGCTCCTAGAGATAAGTGAGCACACGATGTCTCCTCTTAGGATGGACTAACAAGTTTTTGAGACATCCTAATCCTTGTAACTCCTTGTAACTATTGAGAATATTTGAAGCGGGAAATGGTGTCTACATGCTTATATCATTATTATGGAGTTGTTAAGGTTTTCTTTGTTCTTTTTATTTGATAATTTTTAATACAAGAGACGTTTTCTTTTCGGTTACTTTTGAATGCCAATTTGATATTGATTAAGACATGCATTTCATATTATGCATTTCGTGCGTGTAAAGGCAATATTCTTATCTGCTTTCTTCGGAGGCATGAAGTCAGATTGGGCATTCTTTTTATGAGATGATAAAAAATAACTATATAGAGGCATAATGATAAAATATACCTTGATAGAATGATAAAATATACTTTGATATAGGCATAGTGATAAAGAATTAAGAGAAATTTGAATAAAAACAATTTGCAAATTCTGCCACTATTTTCAATAAAACATGTTTGAAAGAAGGTCGGTTTCCAGCATATTATTATTAATATTGTTATTATTATTATCTTAATAATAATTATTATTATTATTAATTCAAACACTAAGGAGAAACCTCTCCTGATGTAAAGCAATTTAAAACACAGATTCCAGGAAAGGGAGCAAAATATATATCGCAACATTTTTGCCAAAATTGCCAACAAGGCCCCAACAGAACCAGGAGCTCGTTTTCTCAATGACAGCTCGACACTTTCCATATAGCCAGCATCAGCTCACGGCTGTTAGCTTCCAGGGCTTTTCACTTTGCTTCGGTCGTTTCCTTTCGGATTCGTGACTTTCTTATGATCTTTCGAGGCTACGTTCCTGAACTTATGTTTTAAAGTCTTGAACTTATGTTTTCAAGTCCTGAACTTATGTTTTAAGGAGCTAACTTATATTTTAAAATCCTGAAATTATGTTTTAATGTCCTGAGCTTATTTTTAAATCTTGAACTTGTGTTTTAAAATCTTTAACTTCTGTTTTAAAGTCCTGAACTTATGTTTTAAAATCCTCAACATACGTTTTAAAGTCACGAACTTATGTTTTAAAGTCATGAACTAAATCCTGAACTTATGTTTTAAAATCCTGAAATTATGTTTTAAAGTAAAAATCCTGAACTAAGTCCTGAACTTATGTTTTAAATCCTGAAGTAAAGTTTTAAAAGTCCTGAACCTAAGTTTTAAAGTCCAGAAATTATGATGTTTTAAATCCTGAACTTAGGTTTCAAAATCTTGAACTTATGTTTTAAAGTCCTAAACTTATGTTTTAAAATCTTGACCTTATGTTTTAAAGTCCCGAACCTATGTTTTGTTTTAAAGTCGTGAACTTATGTTTTAAATTCCCGAACTTATGTTTTAAAGTCCTGAACTTAAGTTTTAAAGTCCTGAACTTATATTTTAAAATCTTGAACTTAAGTTTTAAAACCCTCAACATATGTTTTAAAGTCATGAATTTATGTTTTAAAGTCCCGAACTTATGTTTTCAAGTCATGAACTAAATCCTGGACTTGTTTTAAAATCCTGAACTTATGTTTTAAATTCCTCAACATATGTTTTAAAGTCATGAACTTATGTTTTAAAGTCATGGACTTATGTTTTAAAGTCATGTACTTATGTTTTAAAAATCCTGAACTAAGTCCTGAAGTTATGTTTTAAAGTGCTGACCTCATGCTTTAAAGGTTATCATTTGTAGTGGCACCTTTTATTTCCGTTATTTTCTTGTATTCAATTTCTTCATGTTTTATCCTTTCTATCGTCTGAGTGTCAACTCAAACAAGAATTTTTTTGTCATGACGGTTTGTCAGTGTGATGTGAGGCTTTTTTTAATAGCATTTTATTATTTATAAGTATTTAAAAATAATTTTTACTGGTTTTAATGGTGTTTTTCTTTTTAAACGATAATGATTAATTTTTGTGGTGATACCTTATTTAATAGCATTTTATTTTTTATCAGTTTTTTAAAAATAATTTTTACTAATTTTAATGGTGTATTTCTACGCGATAATATTTAATTTTTGCGGTGTATTTAACAACTTTTCTTCGGAAAATATTCAGCCTAACGCCTTTCATCTCTCTATCAAACCTGACACTTATGGCCTTTAGACAAACAGATTACTGGGTAAAGAGAACGAAAAACAGGTCCGGTATACTCGTAGGTAATAACCTCTTGATTATGCATCTGGGAAAGCCCACAGGAAAGAAAACAGCGTGGTGTGTGTTTCTACTTCGTGTGTTTGTGCATACTAACGCATGTTCGTTTGTTTGCCCCCCACCCCACTACCCCACCCCCGTGTACGTGCATATGATAGTATAGGTACAAACGATTCTTCTTCATGCTACTTTACCTTCTTCGCCTCAGCGTTCAATTTCCTTTTCCCATCAGAAGAAAAACTGACGCTGAGAGGAAATTAACTATCTGCAGGATTGCCCAGATGCCCCCCCCCCCCCAGCCCCCCCCCCCCCCCCCCCCCCCCAACCCCTCAGAAAAAGGTGGTGGGAGGGATTGGTGGGATTGGGGAGGAGTTGGTGGGACTGTAACCTTATCATTCAATCAGCATCTCGATAAGTTTGATGGGGATCATGAAAAGTCTATAGGCAAAATAGCTTTTGATTTGGAAATTACCATAAATCAAAACTTAATGTTTTTTTTCACCATACCTCGAAAGTTAGCTCTACGAGGAGAATGATTTTTGGAGTTCCAAAAGTGATCTGGGGGGCGGGCGGGGGGCGGGAGAGAGGGCGGGTGGGGCGTTGTTAGAGGCCTGTCTTCTGGTCCGTTTCTGCTTCAAATTTATTTGATATGTACAAAAAGAGAGAGAGTGAGAGACAAAGTACACCACAACTTAGGGAATTGAATCGATATGAATTAGAAAGTGTGTGTGTGTGTGTGTGTGTGTGTGTGTGTGTTTGTGTGTGTGAGAGAGAGAGAGAGAGAGAGAGAGAGAGAGAGAGAGAGAAAGGTAGCGTGCATTATTATTTACGTATATGTCCCTCGACGCTTTAGAATATAACGTATAGGTTTCGGCAAACCATCAGGTTACCCATTGACTAGAGGCGGACCCATTTAATGCATATGGCGGTGTTTTTGACTAACCCTATAGAATATAATGAACATAATGACACTTGAGAAGGACTATAATGGAAGCAGTTACTGTGATCGCCCCTGTTATTAATATGTATTGCTGATCTATATCCTCCACATATTGTAAGCAAGGGTCTCTTACGTTGGTTATAAAGGTTATCGTGTATCTGTTTTTGTATGAAGGCCATAAGTCATTGCTGGCTGTCAGAGGCACATTCTCTCTAAAAGGCAGTTATGTTCTTGGAATTGATTTCTCCCTTCTTATGGTTAGCTGTCTAATTGATTGGTTGACTGATTCCCAGTTCCAGAGGTCCTTTATTCCTCTCACCGTTGGAATGTGGAACACCCTCCCAGGCGATGTATGTGGAGCTCATAATTATGTACTTTTGTGTTGAGAAAAGAAAAAAAACATTCAAGAGCCACAAAGTTAATTCCACCCATCAGGCAAATAGGTTACCAAAGACGACTAGAGAGATTGAACAAGTATGGCTTAAAAACACGACGATTGCGAGGACAACTAATAATGACATTCAAAATACTGAAAGGCATAACAAAAGTAGACAGTAACCTATTTACGTTAACCGAAAAACAGACAAGAAATAATGGATGGAAACTAGAGCTGAAGAGATACCACACATCTCACTGTGGGAACTTCTCTACATACCAGAGATGTGACACGTTGAATAAATGGAATAAACTGCCACCAGAAGTGATAAACAGCAACAGTGTGGAAGAGTTTAAAAGAAAGCTAGACAAAATCATTACGAGGACAATGTGAATGCAAAGTAAAACCTGCTCCTAGAGATATGTGAGCACACGATGTCTCCTCTTAGGATGGACTAACAAGTCTTTGAGACATCCTAATCCTTGTAACTGGAGATAGCAGTGTATATGGACTTATGAGACGCCTCCCATTCTCTACCTCTCTCTCTCTCTCTCTCTCTCTCTCTCTCTCTCTCTCTCTCTCTCTCTCTCTCTCTCTCTCTCTAATTCCACTGGAGATAACAATGTATATGGAACAATGATATGAATTATGACGCCCCCCTCCTCTCTCTCTCTCTCTCTCTCTCTCTCTCTCTCTCTCTCTCTCTCTCCACTGGAGATAACAATGTATATGGAGCTTATGAGCCGCCCTGCCATTCTCTCCTTACACAAAAGACGTGAGAATCTCTAGAATTTCTTCAGCGCCGCGCTATCCCAGAGACAAGCAGAGACCGACATAATATGAATATATTGTTCTGTACTCTCCGTCGGCGGTCAGCTACCAACAAAGGTTGGCCACAAAAGGGTTTATTTATCCTCTGAAATATGGCTCGCGTATTCTTTCTTCCCGAGAAGACTAGGTCCTCTATAAAGCACGAAGATGCCTGCCTGCTCTATTCGTCATTATTATTAATTATTATTATTATTATTATTATTATTATATTATTATTATTATTATATATAATATATATATATATATATATATATATATATATATATATATATATATATATATATATATATATATATATATATATATATATATATATATATATATATATATATATACATATTTAAAAGTATAAACCGAAACGGAATTATATACTGGGAAGAAAAATCAAATTTCAGAAATAAACAGTGCACAGCAATGCATATATATCATTATCAGAATAAATAATGATATATATATATATATATATATAATATATATA
>NC_087202.1:3700494-3705494 GCF_015104395.2 Macrobrachium nipponense | reverse complement strand
TGTAAGAAACAGACCTTATATTTCGAGAATTACACAAGATAATGTTACTAAAAAGATAGCTATGCTGTAAAGCAATATCGAATGCCTCACTCTCACTGGAATTTACAAGTGCTATTGCGATTCTGTCATTTTTACAAAGAGGGTTCTTAACCAGTAAGACATAATTCCTATATTTCAAAAGACATTCATGTTAGGGTAAGTCTAATCACGAATTACATTTTAAAAACACTCTGCATGTTAGCAGTGGATTCTTCGAAAAGGCTTTGACATAAGTTCCTAGATTTACACGACATTAATGGAGAAACATCCACAGTTATGTAAATACATATTATTTAAATTTGAGATTGATAAGGGAACCGAACGAACGATTCCCGAAAGCTATCCTTAAAGTTTTAAATTTAAATATATATATATATATATATATATATATATATATATATATATATATATATATATATATTTACATAACTGTGGAGTTGTTTCTCCATTTGAAGACTCTTGCTACTATTAGGATTTTTTAAAGACATGAATGTTAGGTTGAGTTTATTCACGAATTATGTTTTGAAAACAAGCTACATGTTAGCAGTGGAATCTTCGAAAAGGCTGTGGATGAACCAAGAATGAAAGTTTAAAACAATGTTTTGGAAAAACTGTCATATAAATCTATGATAATAGGAGGGTATGCTAACATCTCCATCTCTTTTGTTATAAGCGTCCGATAAAACCATCAGGGTTTAACGGTGTTTTATTAGCACATTTCCTTATTTTCGTTCTTTTATACATGTCAGTCTCCAAGTTGATTATTTAATAAACTCCGTTGGGGGGGGGGGGGAGTCCCCTCAGTACACAACTTAGGTATTCCTGAAGGTTTTTATAGCACCGTCCCTTCGGCCCGTGGCTGCAACTCCTTTCATTCCTTTGACTGCACCTCCGTTCATATTCTCTTTCTTCCATCTTTTCCATCGTATTTCCTTCCACCCTCCCCTTACAGCTGATTCAAAGCGCAACTGCCTTGAGGCTTTTCTCCTGTTACACCTGTCACCCCTCTTTATACTGTCAGTTTCCGTTTCAGCGCTGAATGACCTTATAAGTCCCAGTGTTTGACGTTTGGCCTCAATATATTCCATGCTATTCTATGATTTGATCATAATCATTGTAGAATTGTGAACCGTTCGAAAGCTTCTGTCATAAGACACAAATTCGATACATTAAAATATGTTTGATCTAATTTTCGTTTAAAAAAATGTTTGATAATATACCATAAGACTTTGAATTAGATACCAGATTTATTGGCATAATATTGGATAATCCATTGATAATCAGAAAGATCGTATTGTCGTTAATAATTAATTGTACACCTGCATATATTAGTGGTTTTAGTTATTGCACATATTAGTGGTTTTATTTATAAATGATTAATGAGAGTCATGAATGATTCTTTATTAGAATCGGAATTGATGTATTATAATTTTTGTTAACCAAAATTGTTTTTTTTATATAATTCGTATCGGTGATTGACTGTAGACGTTTTAATACAAGTTATCGTTAAATGCAGGCATTGACAAATGTTTTTTTTTTATCAAAATGAATTAAATTATTTCACATTAATTCATTTGCCTTTAATCTCTGATAAATCCCAAGAAAGGAAACCACGAATGAATCCTATATGAAGTGTACTGTATAATCACATACTTTATGAGTATGATCCGTCTTATAAACCAGTGATGTAGTTTTTAATTATTTTATTTTTATGTAACTTTACCTAGTAATGGAGAGAGAGAGAGAGAGAGAGAGAGAGAGAGAGAGAGAGAGAGAGAGAGAGAGAGAGAGAGACTACCCTTATAAAATCGATTCCACTTATGTCAGTAGACAACTACGTAAGCGTTGTTAATGAAAATATTCCCATTACCAAAGTTCAGTTAGATGATTTGCTTTTCCCTTTATGTAAGTGATTCCGTCAATGATCGCGGTGCCTCTGTTCTCTTAAGTCTATAAAATGCAATGAAGATAATGGCAGTTGCAAAACAATATGACACTGTCAATATTTAACACTGCATTCTCTGCTTGAAATCCAGGAAAAACTTTATGAGGTACGGAATGCGCTTGCTTGCACTTTTGGCAGTATGAGTAAATATTGTCAGTTTTTGTGGGAATGCATCCTCTCAATTAGTTTTATCTGTATACTCTGTAATTCGTTTATCTGGGAGTAAGTCTACAAAATACTTTGTTGTTGTTCTTGTTGGTGGCAGGAAAGGCCTATGGAAAAGCCTAAAAAGGTCTGAAAAAAGGTGTTTCGCGTTGAGTTAAAGATACGGGAATTTTAAAGATAGGATATTTATGATTTAATTATTATAACGAAAATTTAAAACATAGATAATGTGTATGTTAAACATTACAGAACAATTATTTCTTATAAAATATAACTTATTTATTTCAATTTTATAGGGTATCTATGATTTAATTATTAGAACGAAAATGTAAAACATAAATAATGTGCATGTTAAATAGTATAGAAAAATTATTTATAAGAAAATATAACTTGTTTATTTGAATTTTCTATGGCATTTATGATTTATTTATTAGAGTGAAAATGTAAAACTTAACTAATGTGCATGATAAAGAATATAGAAAAATAATTTCTAATAAAATATGGCGTATTTATTTTAATTTTCGTTGGCGAAACAATGCTGTATTTGTCCGTAGATTTTAGCACGCGCTCCGAGTAAGCTGCTGGTCGGATCACACCTTGTTTTAAACAGGGTTCGCCAACAGGGTTCGCCAGTTTTACATGGGAATCCTCGAGGTGACGAAACTCAAAAAACTCCAGTAACTCGACAATAGTACAAAAGGAACGAAAGTTGTGACAAAAGGCCGCCTCAGAAGGACGTCCTGACGTAATTATGCTCTAATGGGGCTAATTTCCGTTTCCAGTTTTCAAGAGGATAAATTGTATAGCGCCAGAACGAAAGAGAGTCCCAATGCGAAACGAAAACAAGAAAGCTGTAATTAAAAAGTGAAAAAAATTATTTTAACTCTTCGAAAATGAACTCTTGTTTTCCAGTAAATTCAAGACATTTCATTTTGTTATAAAACCTGGTTTAATATATGACAATGTTTTTTAATTAGTTACAATCTAAGTGACTACTGCCATTATTCTTGTAGTGTTATTCTATAAATCACGGCAGCTTGTGTTACCAATATTGCAATTCTTTGTTTCACTAATAATTTTTTCTTTTTTAATTTTAGACTACTACTTGCCTCTCAAAATACACTTAACGTTTTGCCTCATCTTTCATTTGGCATATTAGCAAAATTCACTTGTAAGAGATGAGTATACTATAGTAGATTCACATCAACCGTGCATTTGACGTCTAGGCCAGTCCCTTACGACGCTCCTGATTGGCTGTTGATAAGCCAGTCACAGGGTTGGAAACTCTCAGTCTCTCTCGAGAGTTCACATAGGCAGGATGTATGTTCCACCTCTCCTGAAAGACGTATCCCTTAGGAGAGAATGAATTACATCCTTCCTATGTGAACTCTCGAGAGAGACTGAGGAGAGTTTCCAGCCCTGTGATTGGCTTATCAACAGCCAGTCAGGGGCGTCGTAAGGGACTGGCTTAGACATCGGATGCACGGTTGATGTGAATCTACCATAGTGTCTATCTGCCATTACTCTACGTTTTACAAGTCTAACTTTGCAAGTCATGTGCCAAATGAAAGTAGAGGCACAAAGTTTGATTCATTTCATTCTGAGGCAAATACTGGTCTCATGCAAAGAAACTACAAATATTGCTGAAATAGTGAATTACAATATCAGTGACGCATCTGTCGTAATTATTGAATGGTACCAAGAATAAGGGCACCAAATGAGAAGAATTTGGGCACAGCTCAGTCTCTAGCGTCCCTCGTAGTTGTTTGTGATTGAGCTGGCCTCTTGCCAGCACGGGCTCTTGCTCATAGAGCCGCTCGTTAATGGTCCCTAGTAAAAGTGGCCATGGGTTATTACAGGAACTGGGTTGTATACATTGATTAGGCTAACGGCCCTCCATTCTCCAGATGGTTTGTCGTGAACATTTGTGTCTCTAATTAACAGAAGGTAATTCCAATCATTTGATATTTTCTATAAATATTTTCGTCTCACACATGTACACACAAACACACACACACACACACACACACATATATATATATATATATATATATATATATATATATATATATATATATATATATATGTATATATATATATAATATATATATATATATATATATATATATATATATATATATATATATATATATATATATATATATATATATATATATATGTATATATATATATATATATATCAGTAGAAGGATCCACAGCAATATTCTTGTTTATCCATACGAAATGTATTTGTGGAAATATTTACAAATAAGAATATATTTCGACTGGATAAACAAGAATATTACTGTAGATCTTTCTTCTTTCTGATGATTTGTTAGAAGCACGATAGAGTATTTTTATATTGCATATGTGTGTGTAAATATATATATATATATATATATATATATATATATATATATATATATATATATATATATATATATATATATGATAGTCATGAAGAACGCTTTCTTTCAAATTCCATTCTGGCTGAGAACCCATTGCACGGTAGTTTGGGGACTCATCTGTAACATAGTCAGACCGCATAAGGGAAAATTAAGCTTTTGTGGTTGTTTTATGACAAGAAAGGGAGGTCTCTTTACAGTGCGAGGTAGAAGATTAAAGAATCACCAGCGAGAATTTCGGTAAAAAGGGTCTAGAAATAGAGAACATTGCCTTAAGGAAATGTTAAAATATTATCAGTTAAATTTAGGTTGGTTTTCGAATTTTTTTTTTTTTTATGAAAAATGGTATGCCAAAAACTCATACTCACGGTACCGTCATTTATGTGTGTGTACACACACACACACACACACACACACACATATATATATATATATATATGTGTGTG
>NC_087202.1:3690494-3695494 GCF_015104395.2 Macrobrachium nipponense | reverse complement strand
CAAAAGGACACCTCTGGGGCTCATTCTCTCGTTAACTGCGGTTGATATAAAAGATAATAAGGTTTCTACCTGGGGTTTTATGACAAGGAGGAGGGGGCGGGTGGGGAAAAGTCCCTTTGGTTTCAGGGAGCTTATTGGGAAGTGAAAAAGGTAATACTAGTAGGTGGAAGTTCATTAATAGTTTGATATAGATGGTGTGCATTGACACAACTTCGTTTAAGGGTTGATTTTTCTAAATTTTTGTGTGTTGAGATATTTTATGGCTGTTTGGGTGGATCCCTTCTTTTTTAATTTATTTAGAATTTTTTATATTTTTTAGTAACTGTCCTATAGACATATGTCTGATATAAATGTTTGAATATATCATGAATAATTTTTATGTATATACACTCATGCGCTTGGATCTTCAACTAGAAATAGTTTCTGCGTTTAGTTTTCTGTAAAAGAAGACTTTTGAGATTGTTTTGTCCTGCTGTACTTTTTCTGTCCGCCCTAAGATCTTGAAAACTACTGATGCTAGAGAGCTGCAAATTGGTACGTTGAACATCCTTTCTCCAATCATCAGACATACCAAATTGCAGTCCTCTAGCCTCAGTAGTTTTGATTTTATTCAATGTTAAAGGTAGCCATAATCGTGCATCTGGCATCAATATAGGATGTAGCGTCTGTTCAGAAAACTTGAGGGTGCCGAAGAAACATTGGCGCATTTTTTATTTGTTAATATTGACGTTGATATAGGTCTATTAGTCACTCAGGATATTCAATGCTACTCTGTTTGTAGAGCTTAGTAGGTTGTTTTTTGCATTATGCATAACGCAAGAAAAATTCCAAATAAACCAAAATATTTTTTGGTAGTGCAAGGCCCTCTGAAAGATCTCCCGAGGTAAAGGAAAACAAGGCGTGATCCGACCTCCAGCATACTCGGAACACGCGCAAGATTTTCCCCTCACACATATGTTGCAAACATTATATTCCTAACTTAACGAGAAGTGGTTTTTGTAATCAGTACTCATACCTAGTATACTAACAGGAAGGATTACATAAAAAGGACACAAATTAAACATGTTCATATATTCTCAGTTGTAAGTGGAAACACAAAATAATTCAGCAGAAAGAGACTCTAAATTCAGTTCACCAAATAAATTAAAATGTGCTGAAATCTATGGTCAAATGGAGCCTTGTTTCACCAACGAAAATTAAAATGAATACGTTATATTATATTAGAAATAATTGTTCTGTATTGTTTAACATGCACAGTATTTATTTTTTATACATTTTCATTCTAATAAATAAACCATAAATATCCTATCCTAAAATTCCTGTATCTTTAGCTCAACACGAAACACCTTTTTCAGACCTTTTTAGGCTCTTCCATAGACTTTTACTATGCCTCAACAAGAACAACAGCAACAACAACAGCAAAAAAATAGTTTGTAGGCTTACTACCTGAGTAAGCGATAAATAGGAAAGACCCAGAACCAGACCAAATTAAAAGCTCGATGACATTTTTTTTTGCTGTGAATAGAATCGGATTAAGTAAACTGATTCAGTATAACTTTACTGAAGAAGTTTAATGTTGAAGACAATAATAATAACAATAATAATTCCAATGTGGATTGAAACCTCTTGTGTAACTAGTGCGATTCATGTGTGACGTCCAGCCATCGCCATATTCAACACTGGGACTATTTCCCTCGGGCCTTTTGACTTTTACAGTTTTTTTTTTTCTGCGCATTTGTGGATTATCTTCTGACGTTGTGGTTTTGATTAATTTGGACGGTGTACTGGAAAGGAAGTTGCAGTAACAAATGATTTTCACTATTTGCTGAATCTGATTTATCGTTGGTGAAATACGTACTCACTGAATTGAAACAAATATTTCAAATGACTAAATTAGTGATACACAGCTTAAATGTTATGCAATAAAACGTACATAAATGATTGCATATTAAGAATCTTAGCAAACTGCATTACGCTCCTCATGCGAACGGCATCATAATTAACTGTGTTAAGATGTAGCGCAGCTGAAATTGAACGAAGAATTATAAATAAAAGGAGAAAAAACTCCTGACGAGAGTTTGGCTGCCCTGAAAATAAACTTGGGGAGGAAATCCTTGGCGAAATCCCCTCCTCAGAAGCAAGCGAAGAAGTTTTGGCAGGAACCGTCCGAGCTTCCAAAGATATGTCACGATACAGAGCACTCGTGATCAGAGTTCCGTTGAGGGAAAAGCCGTAGTTTGAAAGGAGATTAAAGCGGAAGTAAAAAAAAAAAAAAAAAAATCCCCCCCCCCAAAAAAAAGGAAATTACAGCAGCTGTCCAAACTCACGCCTGGACTCGGAGTTTGTGGCGCCCTGTCATTTCCGACAATGTTTGACCCCTCCCACCTTTTCATTTTTTATTTTTATCAGTTTTCATTCACTTTGAAAATAGTGAATATACTGTTGGATGCCTGGGATAAAGTTGAACAAGCGAAAGACAGGGTTGAGTCTGGATTTGCAACTTTTTGTATGGAGAGAGAGAGAGAGAGAGAGAGAGAGAGAGAGAGAGAGAGAGAGAGAGAATAAGGCAGTTATGGGGAGTGGGTATGTTGGTTAAGCCCGTGGAGTATGACGTATGACTTCAGTAAATGACTGTGTGTGTGTGTGTGTATGTATAGATATATGTGTGTGTGTGTGTACACGCAGTATTTTTAGACCAAAGGTTGAATTAATCTCACAACTCTCAGAAGACTTTTGTTCCTTCATACAAGAGCCCTCTGACCTTCTATCCATCTATCAATCTGATGTCCCTCAAAGGTCGGCCATACTGACGCTTCTTTTCAATACATATTTGGGGGATCCACTTTCAGGCAGCAGCTCGGAAGGTTTGCTAGAAGATGTTATGATGATGATTATTATTTTTTTTTCGCTCTATCACAATCCTCCAATTCGACTGGGTGGTATTTATAGTGTGGGGTTCCGGGTTGCATCCTGCCTCCTTAGGAGTCCATCACTTTTCTTACTATGTGTGCCGTTTCTAGGATCACACTCTTCTGCGTGAGTCCTGGAGCTACTTCAGCCTCTAGTTTTTCTAGATTCCTTTTCAGGGATCTTGGGATCGTGCCTAGTGCTCCTATGATTATGGGTACGATTTCCACTGGCATATCCCATATCCTTCTTATTTCTATTTCCAGGTCTTGATACTTATCCATTTTTTCCCTCTCTTTCTCTTCAACTCTGGTGTCCCATGGTATTGCGACATCAATGAGTGATACTTTCTTCTTGACTTTGTCAATCAACGTCACGTCTGGTCTGTTTGCACGTATCACCCTATCCGTTCTGATTAACCATAGTTCCCCAGAGGATCTTTGCCTGATCGTTTTCTATCACTCCCTCAGGTTGGTGCTCGTACCACTTATTACTGCAAGGTAGCTGATGTTCTTGCACAGGCTCCAGTGGAGGGCTTTTGCCACTGAATCATGCCTCTTTTTGTACTGGTTCTGTGCAAGTGCCGGGCATTCGCTTGCTATGTGGTTTATGGTTTCATTTTTCATATTGCACTTCCTACATATGGGAGAGATGTTGTTTCCGTCTATCGTTCTTTGAATATATCTGGTTCTTAGGGCCTGATCTTGTGCCGCTGTTATCATTCCTTCAGTTTCCTTCTTTAGCTCTCCCCTCTGTAGCCATTGCCATGTGTCATCGCTGGCTAGTTCTTTAGTCTGTCTCATGTATTGTCCATGCATTGGTTTGTTGTGCCAGTCCTCTGTTCTGTCTGTCATTCTCCTGTCTCTGTATATTTCTGGGTTTTCGTCTACTTTTATTAGTCCTACTTCCCATGCACTCTTTAGCCACTCGTCTTCACTGGTTTTCAGATATAGCCCCAGTGCTCTGTTTTCGATGTAGTCCTCTCCCTCCTTCCTTTCGTGTTATGTATAGTCTGTCCGTATTTGCTCTTGGGTGTAGTGCTTTGTGTATTGTCATATGTTTCCTGGTTTTCTGATCTATGCTGCGGAGTTCTGCCTTCGTCCATTCCACTATTCCTGCGCTGTATCTGATTACTGGCACTGCCCATGTGTTTATGGCTTTTATCATATTTCCGGCGTTGAGTTTTGACTTGAGTATCGCCTTGAGTCTCTGTATATATTCTTTCCTGATCGTGTCCTTCATCTCTTGGTGTTTTATATCCCCTCCTTCCATTATTCCCAGGTATTTGTATCCTGTCTTATCTATGTGTTTGATGTTGCTCCCATCTGTTGACTAAGGCGCAGTTTTCTATTCCAAACTCCATCCTGATGTCCCCAGATACAATCCTTACAGTCTGGATTAGGGTATCTATTTCCTTGATGCTCTTACCATACATCTTGATGTCGTCCATGAACATCAGATGGTTGATTCTGTTGCCTCTTTTCTTGAGTTGGTACCCGGCATCCATCTTCTGTAGTACTTTTGTCATGGGAATCATGGCTACTACGAAGAGTAGTGGGGGCAGTGAGTCGCCCTGGAAGATCCCTCTCCTGATATTAACCTCTGCTAGTCTTATTCCAGAGCTTGTAAGTATTGTATTCCAATTTACGCATTGTATTTTTGAGGAAGCTGATGGTGTTTAGTATTATTATTATTATTATATTATTAATATTATTATTATTATTATTATTATTATTATTATTATTATTTCAGTAGATGAACCTATACGCATGGGACAATCGCACCAAAGTGGCCATCGACTTGAAATTCCAAAGAATGTTGGTTGGTTTGTTATGCCCTGGGGGAGTCGCGAACTCTCGACATTTGAGTGACAAAGCCACGACATTAGCCACTATACCAGCAGACCAGGAAAGTTATTTGTAAAAAAAGGATGTAATGAAAAAATAGATTGATGAAAATATGGAGATGAAGAGATAGATTGTTGCACGTGTCTTTTGATACCATTTAGTTCATATATGTACGAGTAGACCCGAGGGAAAGTAATTTACCGAAGAGTTTTGAATTAAAAAAAAAATTTATTCAATATTTTTCTT
>NC_087202.1:3687235-3689994 GCF_015104395.2 Macrobrachium nipponense | reverse complement strand
TTTATTCAATATTTTTCTTCTTTGCTTCATTCCCCTTCCACGTCCAAGTGGAAAATAGGGATGGGGAAAATGCTTTCCAATTACCTGCGAGGCCTGAATCATCCCACGCTAGAGCAATACGATTCCTTTCCTCAGAGTATGTACTGGAAAGGTCTTCCAGAAATATTTGATACATTTGAAATATTTTATAAACATTTTTACATTATTTCAGAAATTCATAAAAATCTCATAACAGTCCCAGGCACTAGAATGGTGAAGAAATCCATTGTAGTGTAAATGTTAACATATAGTAGATATTATATATATGTGTGTGTATATATATCTAATAAAAGGACCCTATATATATAGAAAGTAAGTACTATATATCAAAAGATTGCTGTCTCTCTCTTCAGTTAGTAAGGATTCATTACCTACTTTCTATATTTTGGCATTTTTATGATATATATATATATATGACAAATATATTCTGTTAAAACAGAATTCCATCTAATAAAAGGAGCCCATAAAAATACCAGAATGCAAAAAGTAAATGCTATGTTTCAGAGACCAAAAAGCCTCTCACTCTTCAAACAGGTGATGAGTGAGAAAAGTTGCAGCAAAAGTGGATGTATGCCAAGAGGTCCTCAGGTCAGCCATTGAGTCACCCCGGTCAATAATTTCTCTTTAATCTTCTAAATCGCTAGTCGCAGGAAGATTTTATCTATAATATCTGAGTCCCACTATCCTTTAGAAAGATTCAGTTTGTTTCTTTGTTTAATCTATATGAGTCCCACAATCCTTTTAAGAAATTCATTCTGTTTCCTTATTTAATCAATGCTGATTCTGCCATCTGACTTTTGAACCGACAATTGCTGCTATACATACATACATACATGCATACATAAGTCATTGTACATCGCAGTTTTTAAACCAGACTTCGGATCCTATTCATGACAAAGCACCTCTTAATTACAATACCCCTTGGGCGTAAGTTATTCCAAAGCTGTTTCCTTTTTTGTATTAGCCGAGAGTGGTGGTTTGATATTCGTGGATGTATTTATACACAGACAAACAAATATATATATATATATATATATATATATATATATATATACATATATATATATATGTATATATAGAAGTAGATTATTAGTTACCTCCCCTGTAAAACAAGGAGTAGGTCTTCACGTCTTGATCCTATTGCCTTGTTATTGCGAGAGGCATTCAGATCACCATACAAGAAATGTCCGAAAAGATGTAATTCTTACATTTATCTTCTGTGATTCTGAAATATCAGTCTAACGGCCATTATTGAAGGTGTGCTATAAGTAATGCACATTGCTGTTTGGCTCCCGAAAAAGACCAATGGATTTTGTCCGGGTGGAAATCCTAACAAATAGCGCTCATAAATTTGTGGATATTACGCTTATTGCCTCACGGCCACACTCATAGCCTGATAGAGAGAGAGAGAGAGAGAGAGAGAGAGAGAGAGAGAGAATATGTACCTCCTTTCAGTCTCTTCGTTTCTTCTAACTTTCCACCTGTTCCTAACAGTAGTTTCATGGTGCAATTTTAAGGTGAACTCTCTCTCTCTCTCTCTCTCTCTCTCTCTCTCTCATCTCTCCTCCTCTCCTCATCTCTGTCTCTAATCCTCTCTCTCTCTCCCTTCATCCCCTCTCTCCCACCCCCGGTTACACTTTTCAAACTTTTTTGCTGCCAATTTCCCTTTCAGCGCCGAATGACCTCTGAAGTCCCAGCGCTTGGCCTGTAGCCCGAATTCTATACTATTTTCTTATATTGTAATCTATTCTATTCTACTCCATAACGACTCAAGTAATAAGTATGAATTATATAAATAAAAGGTGGTATTTTTCAACTGAGGTTTTCGAAAAGTATAGGTCTTGAGGCCACCTTTTACATACAAGATAAACGTTAAATCATTGTAATATTAAAACAAAATGTGCCGAAGTTTCCGTACAGTATTTAGTGCTCTATGAAACTCTCAGCCCCGGCCCATGAAATCAGCCGTTGACGGTGGTGGCCTGTGTCATTAGCACCTATTACGTTGCCACGATCATAGCTAACTTTAGCCTTGAATGAAATAAAAACTACTGAGGCTAGAGGGCTGCAATTTGGTGTGTTTGATGATTGGAGGGTGGATTAGCAATATACCAACTAGCAGCCCTCTAGCCCTAGTAGTGTCTGAGATCTGATGGCGAACAGAAAAAGTGCTGACGGACAGACAAATTCGTCATAATAATTTTCTTTTACAGAAAAGTAGTATGTCCATCGGTTGTAGCGTTTCACATAATTTAATTTCCCATTAGAACGAGTCTGGTTACGGTTTCGTGGCAATGGAAAAATATTATAAATGAAACAGTAGCAAGAACCATGAAAAACCATGTTTTTAAGCTGAAAGAATATTATAGCAGCACGAGAATTCCATCAGGGGGAGAGTACTCGTGTGAAATCTTTTTTTCTTCTTTTTGTATAATTTTGCAAGAGAGATGCAATTGTTCAGAAATGTGTGCGTTTGTCAGGATTGTAAAAAGATTCCATTCAGACTCGCCACGAGTTGTAACAACCCTGGACAGAGAGAGGGACTCGTTCACATTGGACGATGAACTCTAATTGCGCGTTTCAATTTCTGGGCTCGTTTTTTTTATCATGAACGCAGCGCATCGTTACTCTTCCAAAAGCAAAACATTTTAACATTATGACGCAGTAGAGAAACAGCACTATTTACATTCTTTATGGTGGAGTATTCTTTTTAAGGAATT
>NC_087202.1:3674735-3682235 GCF_015104395.2 Macrobrachium nipponense | reverse complement strand
TCGCGTGTGTATTGTGCCGACGAGATTTACATATTCTACGAAGAATTTCGAGTTTTTTTTCCCATTATGGAGTGGTGAGTGTTAACTATTGTTTTGAAGGAGTGGGTTTTTGTTTAAATATTTCAGGGTTATGGGATTGGTTCAAGAGGTCAAAACAATTTTTTCTTTCCCCATAGTGACGTGTTTTCTTTATTCACGCGTGTTTGTAATAGACGTATGCATTCGTCTTTGTTTAAAACATAGGAGTGTATTGTCTTATGCATGGGAACTGTGCTTAGATAAGCATATTTGGCTTAGTGACACAGAGCGGCCACAATTTTAAGGGCTCAGCATATTTCTGCAGAGAGGCGCCTTGCATTGCGAGGGTACGGGCATCTCTTGGGAGGATAGTAGCATGGGAGGTACCACTAGCCTCACTCGTGAGATAGTGCAGGGGAGGGCATTGCGAGATGGGGGGATACTACTGGTATGCCTCGGGCTGTTTCTGCCGCTTGACTGAGGGGTTGTTCTCAGGGGGGGAGAAATTTTTTTTTCTCAGTGGTGGGTGAAAACTCCCCCTTTTCCTTTTCCTTTTTTTTTTCTTAGTGTTGGGGATGGATCTGGCCTTGACATTGAATGCTAAGATATCAGCTGATTGATTAGTTGATGAAGTGAAATGCCCGTAGAGTCTTTTTTTTTAGAAAAGATATTTTTTTTCTCTCTCTTGGATGAAGAGAAAAGGAAATGAAAAGAGATTTTTTCTTTTCCGAAAATGAGGGGAAAAGTAGTTAACATGCACGGGATGTGGGATATGTTTCTTTGTGCCTTGAAAGACACAAATATAAGGGGGTGGACTACAGATTTTTTTTTTTTGTTTTTTTTTTTTTATTGTGTTGGAGAAATTACTTTGAAAATGCCGATGATTGGTGTTGTATCTGTGTGTGGCAATGGTGTTATGTCATGGTGTTGCATGCTGGAGAAATTGTATGTCATAAGATTCAGCATTACTGTTGTATGCTATTTGAATTTCACCCTTACTTGAAATCTTTGCAAGAGAATTATTGCTTTGGAGAGTTATTATTATTATTTTATTAATTAATTAATTTTATTATACTTGGAGATGTGTCCACGGGGAGGTTTGCTTAAGTATAATTATCATTACGGGAGAATTGTTTTACGAGAGATTGAGATATTTCATGGGAGATTATTTGATAATTATTACAGATAATTATCGGGATACATTTATACAATGAATTAATGGGAGAAGTCTTGTGTTAATTAATTGTTGAGTTTTTGTAACTTTGGAGAATATTTCAGTGATTCACGGGGATGAGTTTTGCTGAATCTTGATGAATCTGACTGAATCTTGGTGAATTGTGTGAAAATTTGCTGAATTTTGTGCTGAATTTTTGGAGAATGGACAAGCATTAACTTTGGTGATATTTTTTGTACTGATACTGATGATTTTGATGATAGCAATTTTTTTTTATGATTTTGTGATAATGATATTTCTGATACTGATTTTTATTGTACTATACGTGGCGTTTTAATGCTGTCAAGGGAGGTGAAATCTTTTGTGATTATGGAAGACTAAACAACCACATTGTTTTAGTTTTTTTTTTTTTCTTTTTTTTTTATGAGTTCAGCAAATAATTGCTTGACATTCTAGTGTGTTACGGGAGATAGGTTGAATGGTTGTCCGGAATGATTTTTTATTTTTTCCTTTTCTCCTTTTTTGGAAATTAGCCATCGCTGACACAAGTTTTTTTACCATGGGTGAATTTGAATTTATTTTTTTTTCTCTCCAGTTAGTGTGATATTATCTCAGTTCGTGACTTAGAGTCATTGTTCGGGAACGTGTTCGTGTTTTAGCTATTTGATGCTATAGAGTAATATAGGGAGAATTTCTTGCATGTTTTGAATGCATACGTAATGGCACTACATTTTTTTCTCTGGATATTTATGTTCCAGAAATTGTGAGTTTTCTTGCACACTACCTTTGTTGTATTTGTGACAACTTTGTGAGAGATATGAAACTTGGCTAAGTTTTCTAGTGGCTTATGTCGTAGTGCATATGGGGAAGTCTTTGCTAAGACACTGTGAGTTGGAAATTCTGTTATAATGACTTGTGGCACATTGGTGATTTTTTCTAGAATTTTCTAGACAGTTTTATTTGCCGAGTTTTTGCCCTTTTTTAGCAGTTATGCTAAATGGAGTGAGTTTTTATAGTTTTTACTATAACATTGAGTTATTCTCTGGAGAATTGGAGTTATAATTGAGATATAATTGAGTTATAATTGAGATATATATATTTGGAAAGATAATTGGAGGTATATATTATTTTGGAGTTATATTGAGATATAATATATGGGAGATATATTTTTGGCCATTTTTGATATTTGCCAATAGTGGTGTGAGCTATGTTTAGTTCAATTATTTTGCAGCCATCTTTGTTGCAAATGGAGACACATATTTGGAGATTATGGGGCAATATTTGGGAGTGTGTGAGTTAGATGCCTTGAGTGCACATTTTTTGGAGATATATTATTTGGAGCCTTGTTTTGTTCCACATGGAGTTATTGGGGGAAATAGAGGAAATATTTTGTATTTGCCGAAATAGAGGTGATTATTCTCTATTCCTGGAGTGGTGTCTTTTTTTCTACTGACATGTGGCTATTGGAGAAATAAGAGAATAATATAAGGGGGTGGGTTGGTTATTAACCAAATGGAGGAAATATTTTTTATAACCGGAGTGTTATTATTGATATGATGTCTCATAATGGAGTTGGAATTAATCTTGGGCGGGTGACCTTTTTTTTGTGGTTATGGGTTTTTTTTTGAGCAAAGAGAAGATTTCTGTGGTTCTCTTTTTGATTTGTGTCCATATTAGAGGCGAATGGCATTACTGCATTACGAGTCATTTGGAGATGTGTGTGCATTTTTTATGTTCACAAGTGTGTTATTCTTGGAGAAATATAATTTGGGGAAAGTCATGTTGAGAGAATAAGTCTTCGAGCATAAAATTTTTGAACCATATTAGTCATATCCTGGAGTTAATTCTGTGAAATGTGTCAGTTAGACCTTTTTTCTTGAGAATCATGAGTTTCCAAACTATGTGTCTGACTAGACAATTTTTGTGCTGTGTTTGAGCATGCGTCCGCAGGCGATTTTTCTGCTGACAGGCGATGTGATGCAGCCGTGTGCTGATTCTTTTCCTTCTGATGGTGACAGATCAGAATTTTTGCAATATCTGGAAATGTGGCTATAGCATTGGTATTTTCACGAAAGCCGCATGTAATGAGAGTTTTTGCTTTCCTTCGGCCGGCAAATTCCATAGCTTTACATGGAGCATTTCTGGGGAAAACGGCGGGAGTTATGCATATTATACATGTATTATGTATTTTGTGATTGGGGAAATCTACTTGTGATTATTTTTTTTTTTTATTATTTTTCTTCCTTTTCCTATGAGAGATATGATTTGGGGATTGAGCTTAAATAACATTTCTTTTTTGGACGGAGATTTGATTTTACCGGAGGTGTAATTTTTCGAGGGTTATTACTTACGTAAATGGGAGTTTGACATTAAGTCTCATTGTGATTAATTATTGAGCAGTAAAGGGGTTTTTGTTTTTCTGTTAAAAGCTGGAGGTTTTTACTGATTTTTGTGGTTTGTTTAAATATCAGCTTGCGAGAAATTTTTGGTTTTTTGGGTCTGGGGTGTTACGTGATTCTTTTTCTTTCTTGGGCTTATTGCGAATTTTTTCTTTTTTTTTCTTGTGAGCACATTCGAGTTCGAAATGTGAGTGCAGAATTCCGTGGAGTTGCTGTGATTTCTGAGTTGTGTGTGTGCTGATGTGCGAGTTTGGAGAATTGAGTTGGAGAACTTGATGTTTTTTTTTTTTTTTAGAGAGTTGTGATAATGACTTATCATTTTAGTAGTCATATTTAAGGGAGTTAATTGGGAGACGTTCAGTTAGTATTTCTGACCTTTTTGAGATCGTTGTTTGATAGAAGTAGTATGTTTGGGTTAATTTTCTTAGATTGACCAAAGACTTGACTGACATACTAACGCCAAACGTCGTTCCCCGACGCCAGCAAGACGGCCACCAGCCGTGAAGAGGGTTGCTGCCATGTTGTCCAGGGTGATTACAAGTATTTCCATGATGGGTGATCGAGAGAATTCTACAGCGTGTTTTTTTGGGGATCTACAAGAAGCCGTGAGAGTCTTCTACGATGAGGGAGGCATTCCGTCTTCCTACAGTTGCTACAGCCTGCTATAGCCTGCTACTGTCTGTGCAGCTACTTGCAGACAAGCGAAGAGGGATATTCAAGAATCCTAATGCAGAAAATATGAGAGAAAATGCGTTTTGTGTTATTGGGAGATTAAAGCGTGATAAGACTTTATTTTATAATGCCAGAGACGTGCAGTTTTTCTTATTTTATTTTAAGCCGGCCATGTTTTATATTATATAAGCAATTTTGCTAGGCGGGGGGTGGGCTAGCATATAGGTGCGAGGCCGAGCAATCTGTAAGACATAGGGTTTTGATTAATAATATATTGTTCGTGCATTCTCTGTAACCTGTGGAATGTGGAGGACAGGGCAGAGTAACGACCTGAGGGTAGCTGATCAATGAGTTTCTAGGGGATGGCGTGAGATAAAAATGCTTAGTTCAGGAAGTCAATGTACGACAGTTTATGAACTCTTCCCAAAGTGCCTTTGTGAAACTAGATGCAGCTAGAACCGCGAGGCGCTAGCGAACTGTGTGTTCGTATGTGCGTGTGCGCCTCTTTCTGTTTAAAAAGCATTCATACCCAAGCCATAGGGATGGGATTTTGACAGAGGGCTTCGAGTCATAGGCAAAGATTGACCGTGGCATTCGCCCGGGGGGAGTTTTTTTTGTGACCAGTGTTTTAGTCGCCCGGTTGGGAATGGGTAAGTGTTACCTTTACTTTGTAGCCAAAGGGGTGGCTTGTTTGATATCTTGTAAGATGTTCCATTGTTTGTTAACTTTGTCTTTAAACTTGTGTGTGTACTTACCGGGATGTGTTCTGTATCTTTGACAGACGGTTCTGGATTTGTCGGTTTGGGACAGAGTCCCAGGGAAAGGTGTGACCTTTTGGGTGACTTGACAATGAGTTGTTTTAAGTTAGTCTGTAAGACTGGATTACTTAGTTAATCGACTTAGTTATTATTGTAAATAAACGTTATGTTATGATGCAACTCTCTCATTTTCATTACCTGTTAGAATGGAGAGAAAGGGGTGGAGAGAGAGAGAGAGAGAGAGAGAGAGAGATGGGTTGATTGCCAAGAGAGAGAGATGTGGGGTGATTGCCGAGAGAGAGAGAGAAAGAGCCTGAGTGTGTAATGGAGTTATGGGGTCTGCCTTCCGTTTCGTGTCCACGCTTACTGATGAATACATGAGGGTTTTTTCCCCATGTTTATATATATATATATATATATATATATATATATATATATATATATATTATATCTATATATATATATATATATATATTTATATATATCATATATAAATTTTCACACCAGGATCGACCAGGCCTCAATTGAAGACCTGAGTTCAATCCTGTCTGTTCCACACGTGATTGTGTTGATTATATATATATATATATATATATATATATATATATATATATATATATATAGTATATATGTGTGTGTGTGTGTGTGTGTGTGTGTGTGTGGTATATATATATATATATATATATATATATATATATATATATATATCTATACTTATATATATATAAGTGTATAGGTATGTTTGTATGTTTTGATCGGTAGAAATACTTAATGCCGTCCATGTTTACGCTTTTTTATACGTATTCTTGGGTCTGATTTCGATAAACGTGGGACTGTTTTGGAGAATTTTGGTTTTCCAAGATTCTTATAGACTTTTTTAGATATAATGTACAGCCGAACTGATCTCACCTCCGCCATACCGTGAAGCGATATCAACAGTAACAAATTGTCCCCTTATCCAGCAACACGTTACTCCCGATTAACAAATTCTAGTTGGTTTTTCCTCAAATCCAGCTATTATACGTTACTCCCTCCTGCGGTATAATCGTATCCTACCCTCCTGAGCTGATCCCAGAATGATCAAGGTATCTAAAAGAGGAAGGGAATCTTCTCTCCAGGAGGTCTGATCCTATCAGGAAGGAAGGAAAGCCTTTTTTACTCGCTAATCCAATGGTATCCTTAGGGATGCTGCAAAAAAATCCTTTTCCTGGTTTCAGGACGTGTGGAGGAATTTTATTTCAAGTAATATGTAGGAAATTAATACGGAACGTGTAATATCTGTCTTGCTGTATTTTTCGTTTATTTCTACCAGTATGTCTTCCCTTCTCTTGCTTTTCTTTAATTATCCATTTTTTCATGGTCAAAACCTAATCCTAATTATCATGAATTGTAGTATCTGTCGAAAATTCAATCGGTCTTGGAATTCAGTTGTTAAGCTGTACCGAAAAACAATGAGTATGAAACCTGACCAAAGTTAATTAGAATAAGCCTTTTTGGTTCTCATGCAGCATCGATTATTTAATTTTTCGAACTATCATCAAAGACATAAAAAAATCTAGAAACCTCGATTAGTTCTTTCAGAGGAATGAAGAAAATGTAATAAATCGTGAATGATGGAATTAATTGCTGGCTGGTTAATGATTATGATTTCGTCCGCAGAGTGGATTCAGGAAGCTTTAGAGTATTAAATATTCATGGAACAAAATTATAAAAAAAGTAAAGTTTAAAAGAAAGTACAATCAATGCAATCCGTACAGCTGATCGGTATTTTATATGCCTGTCGCCATATCTCTTAAGATCGAACGCATTTATTTACAGTTTATCCTACTGAAAATAATAAAAATTTGTTTTAGAATTATAATATATATTATATACTATCTAGTCTAATATATATATATATCATATATAGATCTATACATGTTTGCTCGTACTTTATAATAACAACGGGAGTGACCCAATATGGCTTAAGCTGTGGATGGATTCTCTAGGTATAAATACCGCCTTTTCTGTACTTTTCTCATTCATTAACCCTACCTGGAGAGGACAAGACAGCAGCTGTCTCTGAAATAAGTATTTTCTCTCTATTTTATTTTTGGCGTTTTTTATGGGCTCCTATTATTTAATGGAATTCTGTTGTAACAGAATATTTTTACCAGCATATATATATATATTATATATATATTATATGTATATATATATATCATATATATATATATATATATATATATTATAGTGTGTGTGTGTGTGTGTGTGTGTGTGTGTGTGTGTGTGTGTATGTGTATTTATGTATTTATATTTGTTTGTAACTTTCCGTGCGCATGTCGTATGTAACGTGTAGTTCTTGAGATCCTTATGTAGATCCTCCATGTAACCAAAAACAAAAGACAAAAAATAAACATGTTTTTAATCATCTAAATCATCTCTAACGCTTTTTTTTTCTTATCGCTATGAAGAGTTGGTTAGCCGAGAAAATCCTTGT
>NC_087202.1:3670515-3674235 GCF_015104395.2 Macrobrachium nipponense | reverse complement strand
TCCAGAGAGAGAGAGAGAGAGAGAGAGAGAGAGAGAGAGAGAGAGAGAGCAACTTACAGGAAACTGAACATTACAGATCCCAAAATAAGAAAAATCGCTATCCAGCGAGAGAGAGAGAGAGAGAGAGAGAGAGAGAGAGAGAGAGAGAGAGAGAGAGAGAGAGAGAGAGAGGCTCTAAATAAGGTTATTTTGAATGTCCAAACCCATTACTATCCTGATGCCAGTCAGTGCCTTGAATTTATCCGTCATGTTGGACACACGACAGAGAACTAGTCCTGTTGTTCGAGAGAGAGAGAGACTCTGAATAAAGTCGTTTAGAAAGCCAAAACCCATTACTATCCTGATAAAGGTCAGTGTCTTTAATTTATCCGTCATGTTGGACACACAACAGTCCTGTTGTAAGGACCAACTGTTGCTCTCAGGGACCTACTGGGTGAGCTTGAGTTTGACACTGACTGAAGCGGAATGTGGAAGCGGCTGGATCAAAGTAATAATACCGAAATATTTAATGGAGAAAGTTGAAAAGTTATATTAAGATTTACAGCATGTGATAAATTTATTGGAGAAAGTTAAGAAGTTCGTCAGTAACATTAAGATTTACAGCATCTGATAAATTTATTGGAGAAAGTGAAGAAGTTCGTCAGTAACATTAAGATTTACAGCATCTGATAAATTTATTGGAGAAAGTTAAGAAGTTCGTCAGTAACATTAAGATTGACAGTATCTGTAAATTTATTGGACAAAGTTAAGAAGTTCGTCAGTAACATCAAGATTTATAGTATCTGGTAAATTTATTTGAGAAAGTTAAGAAGTTTGCCAGTTTCCTTAAGATTTACATTATCTGTTAAAATGGTTTAAAATTGGTGTTTATTTTCAAAAGCAATGCCATATTTCCACACCATATTTACCAGTATAATTATTATTATTTCTGTTGTTGAATTACCTGTTAACATTACTATTAATATTCGAAACGTGCGCTATCATAAACTTGGATTTATTTCTCTCCCTATTCTTAGAAAACAAGGCGTGATCCGACGTCCAGCTTACTTGGGACGCATGCAAGAAGCTTTAACCCTCACACATAAGTTGCAAACATCATATTCATAACTTTTAACGTGAATCAAAACGTGCTAAAATCTACAGTCAAATAGAACCTTGTTTCACCAACGAAAATTAAAATAAATACGCTACATTTAATTAGAAATAACTTTTCTGCACTGTTTAACATGCACATTATTTATTCTTTACATTTTCATTCTAATAAATAAATCATAAATATCCTATCCTGAAATTCCTGTATTTGTAACTCAAGGCAAAACAAATTTTCAGACATTTTTAGCTCTTCCATAGACCTTTCCTCTCCACCAAACAACAAGCACATCAACATCAACAATGCAGTCTGTGGGCTTACTCTCCGAGTAAGCGAAAAATCGTTTCTAGAATTATATTAATTTTATTCCATTCTCTCTCTCTCTCTCTCTCTCTCTCTCTCTCTCTCTCTCTCTCTCTCTCTTTAACTGAAATTAATTATTTTATCTGACGTCTCTCTCTCTCTAACTGAAATTAATTATTTATCTAACGTCTCTCTCTCTCTCTTTCTCTCTCCACCTTTCCCGAGAGTGGTATCTTTTTCCCAGCGAACTTCAGCAATTTCTGGCCACATTTTGATGCCTGCCTTTTGGGACACTGAAAACAATGCAGAGGAAAGATAGATAGATAGATAGAGTGTTGGTTGTTGAGAAAAGCAGAATCTTTCCTCGCTTCAGAAAAAACAGAAATCCCTCCCGGTTTCAATGCGCACATTCCTTCATCGAATAAAATAGATATTATGTAAGTTTTTATCATCCAATCTATCTATTTATGTCAGAGGTTCTCAAACTTTTTAATTCATCGACCCCCCAATGAAGTTTCAAATTTTCTATCGACCCCCTAGCCTAGCATTTAATTATTAATAATTCAAGGAATAAAAAGAACAATGTCAAAATCAATTTTAGCAGTATTTATTCTCTGTAGACAACACTAAGCGCATTTTAGCTATTTAATTAGTGGTTCAGTATTTTATTTGTTAACATATCCTAAGGTTTATTAGTTTTATGGGCATTTCCTTATATTTTACATCTAGTATATTTTCAATATAGGATTATACTACACTCTTGAGAAAATATTTTCAGCCCAAATTAAACGCAATTTCTCCTAATATTTATCAGTTTTACGCTCATTTCCTTATACTTTTACATCTATATTTCCAACACAAGAATATACTACACTCTTTGAGTAAATATTTTCATTCCAAATTAAACACAATTTATCCAAATATTTATTAGTTTTATAGTCATTTCCTTATACTTTTACATCTATATTTCCAACATACGAATATACTACACTCTGAGTAAATATTTTCATTTAAAATTAAACGTAATTTCTCCTAATATTTATTTGTTTTTTGGTAATTTCCTTATACTTTTACATCTATATTTTCAACATGCGAATATACTACTCTTTGAGTAAATATTTTCATTCCAAATTAAAAGCAATTTATCCAAATATTTATTAGTTTTTTAGTCATTTCCTTATACTTTTACACCTATATTTCCAACATAAGAGTATACTACACTCTTTGAGAAAATATTCCCATTCCGGGTATGCACTACTGCATTAGTGTCCCAGTACACCTCGCCTAAAATTACGTCAGACAACCTGTACAGAGGCGTTTACGTGACTCGCGTTTGAAGGTGATATTATTCCCTCGTGCTAAAAAACCTGAGGCTAGATTGGTCCCTATTCCTATCCAAGGCTCTCTGGATGAATATATCTATGACATACGTACAAAGATTTGTTCGGTTTACCAAGTCTTCATAGCGTTAAGGAAAAAAAAGGCGTTAGAGAAGGTTTAGGTGATTATACATGTATATTTATTTGTTACATGGAGGATCTACATAAGGTTCTCAAGAACTACACTCACATACGACATGCGCACACACAGTTACAAACAAAATGCACATACACATACATACATATCAAATAAATAAATAAATATATATATATATATATATATATATATATATATAGATATATATATATATATATATATATATATATATATATATGTGTGTGTGTGTGTGTGTGTGTGTGTGTGTGTGTGTGTGTGCGTATAGGAATGATCGGTAAAACTGTTCTGTTACAAACAGAATCCCATCTAATAAAAGGAGCCCATAAAACGCCAAAATATAGAAAGTAAGTACTACATTTCAGATCTAGCTGCTGTCTCTCTCTCTCTCTCTCTCTCTCTCTCTCTCTCTCTCTCTCTCTCTCTCTCTCTCTCTCTCCAGGTAAGTAATGAATGAGAAAAGTTACAGAAAAGGCGGTATTTATATCACGAGATCCATCCAAGTTAAGCCATATTGGGTCACTCCCGTTGATATTATAACGTACGAGCAAACATGTGTAATATATATACTTCTAAAACCAGCTTTCATTATTTTCAGTAGGATACTCTGTAAATGGATGCGTTCGATCTTAAGAGATATGGCGACAGGTATATAAAATACCGATCAGCAGTACGGATTGCATATAGATTTTACATTTTTGTTCCATGAATATTTAATACTCTAAAGCTTCCTGAATCCACTCAGCGGACGAAAACCTAATCATTAACCAGCCAGCAATTAATTCCATCATTCACGATTTATTACATTTTCTTCATTCCTCTGAAAGAACTAA
>NC_087202.1:3650515-3665515 GCF_015104395.2 Macrobrachium nipponense | reverse complement strand
ACCACTGGGTAAATAATGACCTTTCCCGAAGCGTTATATTTGCCTCGTCACACGACTGACCCACAACTTTCACTGGAATGTGAGACGACGCTCAGGGGACAATAAAGATCTCTCGCGGAAGCTTAATTGCATTTCTTCTGTCGACGTACTTTCTAAAAGTGGGGTTTGAATTCTCGCGAATATAATGCAAAACCGCTGACGTTGAAAGTTGTTCATCCATTGCTTGTTGTTTATACGTTCACAATACAATTACGTTGCATTTCATGTTGCCTGCTTTAGGTTACTGAACATATGGCACGCTCTCTCTCTCTCTCTCTCTCCAGAAAACGCTTATTTTATTTTTCATTGTTCATGGATCTACTGATGTACCGCGTGGTTACCCCTCTCTCTCTCTCTCTCTCTCTCTCTCTCTCTCTCTCTCTCTCTCTCTCTCTTATTATGCAAGAGGATATTGCAGAAACGGAGAAAATTGCAGATTCAGACACAAAATGAATAATTATGATGAAGGAAGATCAAAATATTATGGAAAAGTTGGATTTTTTAATGTCAGAATTTCTGGAAATGAAAAAAAGAACAACATACCAGAACAGGAAAGAGACATGGGAAAATCCTTATTACTACCAGTATTAAATGAAGGAGAAAACACGCAAACCATCATAGTGATGAATGCGCAGGGTTTAGTTACGAGTAACTCAAAAAGAAAAATAGAGTACTTAGAAGAACTAACCCAAAATGAAAAGAAAATAGATATAATGAATATAAGTGAAACCTGGTATTCCCAAGAGACTGGGAATGATGATCAAATAAAAGGGTTCCAAACTTATAGATCAGATAGAAAAAATAGGAATCAAGGGGGAACCGCAATATATGGGAAAGACAAAAAACAAGGAAAAATATATGAGAAATATAGTAACTCAGAATGTGAACTAATAGCGGTAGAATTTGAATCTGAAAAATTGATGAACATAGTAATATATAGACCTCCTAATACTAAAGAGTTTGACTTAATAATTGAAAAATTGGATGATATATGTAGAAATCACAAGGACTGGACTATTCTCTATCTGGTGACTTCAACTTTCCTTTCGTAGAATGGAAAGAACGAATAGGAGATTGTGGTTGTACTTATACATATAAAAAAGAGAGTAATAGTAGTGCAGAAGATAAGAGGCAATTTGAAAAGCTATTAGATATGCTACTAGAATACAACATTCAACAAATAAATCACCTGCCAACAAGAAAGGAAAATACTTTAGACCTAGTATTTGTGAACGAGATGATTATGTTAAAGAAATAATAGTTTATAATGCGAGTATTTCAGACCATAATGTCATAGAATTAACAGTTCATTCCAAAGCAAGTGAAAATAGAGATAAGCAAGAAATGAAAAAGTGGGAAGGATATGGAAAATACAACTTCTACAGTAAAAAATATAAAATGGTCAGAAATTAATGAAGAATTAAACAAAGATTGGGATAACATTTTCGTAAGTGATGACATAAGGGTAAATACGGAGATATTATATAAAATATTGGAGAAAATAGTGGAAAAATATATACAGAAGAAGAAAAGTAAACATCATTCATGCATACCAAGAGACAGAAGGATCTTGTTCCAGAAAATCAGAAAGTGGAAAAAAGGTCTTGCAAAAGAAAAAAATGCATGGAAAGTTATAGAACTAAAAAGTAAGATAGAAAATGCAGAACAAAAGATTATACAATCAAAAGATAAATTAAAAACGGGACTTGGAAGAAAAACCCTATTAAATATCAAGCAAAACCCCAAACTATTATACTCATATGCGAAGAAGATGAATAAAAAGAAGAATAGAAATAGGCCCTCTGAGAATTGAAGGAGATTAACGAATGAAAAAAAGGAAATTTGCAACATACTGGCAGACGATATAAGAGAGAATTCACCCCTAGAATAGATAATGAAGATAATGATATAGAAGTAAGGGATGAAAATAGTGAATATTTAGCTGACATAGATATTAATGAAGCTGATATTGTGCAGGCTATTGAATGAAATTAAAAAATGGAGCTGCTGCAGGGCCTGATGGAATTCCTGCTATTTTGTTAAAGAAAGTAGTTCATTCTATCGCAAGCCACTTGCAATATTATTAAGACAAAGTGTAGATACAGGCAAGATTTATGATGAGCACAAATTAGCATATATTACCCTACTTTCAAAAGTGGATCAAGACTAGAGGCAAGTAATTATAGGCCTGTGAGTCTAACATCACATATTATGAAAGTGTATGAAAGGGTAATGAAGAAAAATATTATGAAACATTAATAAAAAATAATTTGTTTAATAAAGGACAACATGGTTTCGTACCCGGAAAAAGTACACAAACCCAACTGTTAGTCCACCGTGAGAACATATTCAAAAATATGAAAAGCGGAAATGAAACAGATGTGGTTTATTTAGACTTTGCAAAAGCTTTTGATAAAGTAGACCATAATATATTAGCGAAGAAAATTAGAAAACACAATATCGTGGATAAAGTAGGAAGATGGTTAAAAGAATTTTTACACAACAGAAAAACAGATAGTTATTGCAAACGACGAGAAATCGGATGAAGCCAAGGTAATATCCGGTGTAACCGCAAGGTACGGTGTTAGCTGCAATACTGTTTGTTATTATGATTGAAGACATAGACAATAATGTTAAGGATTCGGTAGTGAGTAGTTTCGCAGATGACACAAGAATAAGTAGAGAAATTACTTGTGATGAAGATAGGAACGCTCTACAAAGAGACCTTAACAAAGTATATGATTGGGCAGAGGTAAATAGGATGGTATTTAACTCTGATAAATTTGAATCAATAAATTTATGGAGACAGAGAAAGAAAGCTATATGCATATAAGGGACCTAATAATGAGACCATCACAAATAAGGAAGCAGTTAAAGACCTTGGTGTGATGATGAATAGGAACATGTTATGCAATGATCAAATAGCAACTCTGTTGGCAAAATGTAAAGCAAAAATGGGAATGTTGTTACGGCACTTCAAACAAGAAAAAGCTGAACACATGATTATGCTTTATAAAACATATGTTCGTAGTCCACTTGAATATTGCAATATGAAATTGGTACCCAACACTACAAAAAGATATTGCACAAATAGAGAGTGTACAAGGTCCTTTACAGCTAGAATAGAAGAAGTTAAGGACCTAGACTACTGGGAAAGACTACAATTCTTAAATTATATAGTCTAGGTAAAGGAGAATGAGAAACGCTACATGATAATTCAGGCATGGAAACAGATAGAAGGAATAGCAGAAAATATCATGGAACTAAAAATATCAGAAAGAGCAAGCAGAGGTAGATTAATAGTGCCCAAAACTATACCAGGAAAAATAAGGAAAGCACACAGGACATTAATCCACTACGCACCAGCATCGATAATGCAGCGTCTATTCAATGCGTTGCCAGCTCATCTGAGGAATATATCAGGAGTGAGCGTAGATGTGTTTAAGAATAAGCTCGACAAATATCTAAACTGCATCCCAGACCATCCAAGATTGGAAGATGCAAAATATACCGGAAGATGTACTAGCAACTCTCTGGTAGACATTAGAGGTGCCTCACACTGAGGGACCTGGGGCAACCCGAACAAGATGTAAGGTCTGTAAGGTCTGTAAGGTCTTACAAGAAAAATCTTATTTTCCTTTTTTTTTAATTATTGATCAGTGCTCTTGGATGTACCATGCTCGGTTACAGCTCTCTCTCTCTCGTCTCTCTCTCTCTCTACTCTCCTCTCTCTCTCTCTAGTGTATAAGAAAATACTTATTTTTCTTTATTTATTTATTTATTGTTCAGGGATCTTTTGATGTACAATGCGCGGTTAGATCTCTCTCTCTCTCTCTCTCTCACTTCTCTCTCTCTCTCTCTCAATCTCTCTCTCTCCTCTCTCCTCCTTTTCATTACAAGGTAAAGTTACATAAAAATAAAATAATGAAAAACTACATCACTGGTTTATAAGACGGATCATACTCATAAAGTATGTGTATACAGTATACTTCATATAGGATTCATTCGTGGTTTCATTTCTCTGGAGTTATCAGAGATTAAAGGTAAATGAATTAGTGTGAAATAATTTAATTCATTTTGACGAAAAAAAAATCTGTCAATGAATGCATTTAACGATAACTTCTATTAAAACGTCTACAGTCAATCACCAATACGAATTATCTAAAAAAAAAACAATTCTGGTAAAAAATATATATATATATATATATATCAAGTGCGATTCTAATAAAGAATCATTCATGACTCTCATTAATCATTTATAACTAAAACTACTAATATATGCAGATGTACAATTAATGATTAACGACATTACGATCTTTCTGATTATTTATGGATTATCCAATATTATGCCAATGAATCTGGTATCTAATTCAAAGTCTTATGATGTATTATCAAGTATTTTTAAAAACGAAAAATAGATCAAACATATTTTAATGAATCGAATTTGTGCGTGATGACAGAATTTCGAACGGTACAGAATTCTACAATGACAGAAAAGAATGGAATATAGAATCAAGGCCAAACGCCAAACACAGGGACCTATAAGGTCATTCAGCGCTAAAACGGAAACTGACAGTATAAAGAGGTGTGACAGGTGTTACAGGAGGAAAGCGTAAAGCAGTTGCGCTATGAATCAGCTGTTAGGGGAGGGTGGAAGGATGGAAAAGATGGAAGAAAGAGAATATGAACGGAGGTGCAGTCAAAGGAATGAAAGGAGTTGCAGCCAGCGGCCGAAGGGATGCTGCTATAAAAACCTTCAGGAATACCTAAGCGTTGCAATGAGGTCACTACCCTTCCGTCGACCCCCTCCACGGAATTGATCAAATAATCAACTTGGAGATTGACATGTATAAAAGAACGAGAATAATGAAATGTGCTAATAAAACACGGTTTAACCATGATGGTTTTTTCGAACGCTTATAACAAAAGAGATGGATATGTTAGCATACCCTTCTACTATCTTAGATTCATATGACAGTTTTCCTAAAACATTGTTCTAAACGTTCCTTCTTGGTTCCTCCCCCAGAACCTTTTCGAGGAATCCACTGCTAATATGTAGCATGTTTTCAAAACATAATTCGTGAATAAACTTATCCTAACATTCACGTCTTTAAAAAAATCCTCATAGTAGCACGAGTCTTCAAATGGAGAAACAACTCCACAGTTATGTAAATGTATATATATTTAAATTTAAAACTTTAAGGATAGCTTACGGGAATCTGTTCGGTTCCCCTTATCAATCTCAAATTTAAAAATATGTACATCTACATAACTGTGGATTTGTTTCTCCATTAATGTCTTGTAAATCTAGGAACTTATGGCAAAGCCTTTTCGAAGAATCCACTGCTAACATGCAGTGTTTTTAAAATATAATTCGTGATTAGACTTACCCTAACATGAATGTCTTTTTAAATCAGGGAACTTGTGTCTTACTGGCTAAGAGCTCTCCTTGAAAAATTACAGAATCCCAAAAGCACTTGTAAATTCCACTGAGAGTGAGGCATTTGATAATGCTTTACATTTTCTTATGTAATTCTCGAAATATAAGGTCTGATTCTTATATCCTTTTCCTGACACGAAAGATACATCTTGGAAGTGTTGTCTGTACTTGTACGTGGTAAAAAAAAAAAAAAGTATTAGGACGTGGTGCGCAAAAAAAAAGAGGATTATTTGTGTAATTCTCGAAATATAAAGTCTGATTATTTCATTCCTTTCCTGACAACAGAGATACAATATCTTGAAAGTGTTGTCTGTACTTGTAAGTGGTAAAAAGAGAAAAAGAAAACAAAGACATGCAATATTCACCTCACAATGGACTCTATCTACAGGGGAGCGACATAGCAAAGGACTCAAAAAACAATACCATAAAACTATGTTCGCAAATTGCTCTAGCAATTCCAAAGGCAAGTAACGAAAGTTTTATTTTAAATTTAAAAATAATTAAGACCTCTATTGCCCGCTGTGTCGTGTCATCATTGCCTTCCCTCGAAAGCATTTGCATACAAATGTTTCAGTCCATGAAATCTTTGGAGGGAAGTTTTCCAACGGGGAAATAAATTGTCTGTTCTTATTCGAATCTTGTTTTGACGGTGCAACACAAATCCAAAGACATTCGCGATGATTTTTTCAAAACTATATCTTTGTGCGATTTTTTTTTTGTCTTCCCCAAAGCACCATTTGAGGAAAGACATTTGAATGATTTGTTAGAAACAGTAGAAGAAATAACGAGAATGTTTCCAAATTCACTGACAGTTTTTTTATTTACAATTATAAAGACAGAAGCATACACATACAAATGCATACACAAATACATACATACCTACATGCATACATACGTTCATACATACATACACACACATTTATATATATATATATATATATATATATATATATATATATATATATATATATATATATATATTATATATATATATATATATATATATATATATATATATATATATATATATATATATATCTGTGTGTGTGTGTGCGCGCGTGTGCGTGTGTGTGTGTGTCGCCCTAGAAAGTATATGTTTGAATTGTTTATTTCAGGGTAAAAAGTAAAAAAAAATTATGAATCGCGGCAAAATTGGTGAAACTGGCAGATGAAACATTCCACGGTTTTAATAAAAATTTGTTTAAGCAATTATTGGAACTTGTTGTGCAAGATTCCGCTTTCTTTTTAATGGTCTTCTGTACTCGCAGGTCGAGGGCGTGGCCATAGGGTGCCCTTTAGCCCCGATTTTTGCCAATGTGTTTATGGATTCCTTAGACAAACATTTTTTAGCCGAATGCCCATGTTCTTTTATTTACAAGAGATATGTAGATGATACTTTTATTTTACTTAGACATGCATGGCAGGGTGATGCTTTTTTGGAGTTCGTGAATACCCAGCACAGTAACAAACTTCACCATAGAAACTGAAAAAGATAACTGCTTACCTTTCTTAGATATCAAGATAATCAGAGATAATAATAAGTTTAATACTTCTGTCTATAGGAAACACACCTTCACAGGAATGGGGAATAATTTTTATAGTTCGTGCTTCATCCATTTTATACTAAATGCCATCTCCACTTTGGTCTTTAGAGCACTTAGGTATGCTTCTGATTGGAAATCATTCCACAATGAAATTGAATCTTTACAAGATTATTTTTTAACTAACTCGAACCCTACGGAGGTATTTTATAAAATGGTAAATAAATTACTCAACTTAAACTTCACGGAAAATACCCCTTCCTTTGATGTACAAAACTACCCATATACGCCATTATTCCATATTTTTTCAAAAATAAATTAGGAGACCGTATCAAGAAAATTATTGAAAGACAGTTCGGAAGTATAAGAAGTTAATTCAATACCTATTAATCCTCTCAAAATAGGCTCACTTCTTGGTCATAAAGAGAATTTGCAACCGTTTATGCGATCAAATATTATTTACAAATTACTTGCCCGGGGCGTCCCGGTACTTACGTTGGATCGACGAAACGCTTGTTGCAAGTTTGATATTCTAGTCATTTGGGAGTGATCTACAGAACTGGCCAGAGGATAACTAACCCAGAATTTTCTAATATAAGAAATAATGGAGCTCTCTGTAAAATTGAAATTAACAAAAAACATTTTTCGATAATTGACAATACCCAGCACAGCCAATATATAACGATACTTGAGTCTTTACATATCAAGCACCTCGTTCCTTCCCTCAATTCTAGTCAATCCTCTACTCAGCTTTTCTTAGCGTAGTCAATTTTAATGTCGCCTTGTAAATAATTTTGGTATTTTTAGCTTTTAACAATAGCTTTTATGAATAACTTTAGTATTATATGTGTTCCTTTTTAAAATAGCAAGTAAACTTTAATTATATATTTTTTATAAATGTGAATTGATTTTATATTACAGGCTGATGATGTGTCAGGATGACACGAAAAGTATCATAAACACTCTGATTGATCTTCTGAGTTTCGGTAACCGCACCTGGATATATATATATATATATATATATATATATATATATATATATATATATATATATATATATATATATATATATATATATATATATATATATATATATATATATATATATATATATATATATAATATATATATATATATACGTGTGTATTCAAGGGAAGAATTCTGATTACAAAGAATTTCAAGTTGGCGAACCGTGTAGCTCGTCAAAATTTTTCTCTTTCAGTCTATATGTCAATTTTTTTATACCAAACTCTACCATCTATCTACCCTTTCAGTTCCTTTGCATAAGGTTCGGCTGGAAAAATAGAGCAATAAATCACTTCATCGGACATGAAGGGCCATTTAATACTTTTCCAGGCTCTCGAACACGTTCTGTTGTTTTATAATGAAATAGACAGAAAATTCCTGTACACGTCCTCTTCTCTCTCTCTCTCTCTCTCTCTCTCTCTTCTCGGGGTGGAGTGGCCTGTTAGTGTTATTTTCAATTTTCTTTCTCTCAAAGTTGTTCGTCGTATTTCTGAGAGAGAGAGAGAGAACAGAATTCGGCATTCTGTAAGTAGGTGAAGAGCTGAGGTAATTACGAAGGGATATTTTTTTTAGCTTACCGGTCCTCTTCCCCCAATCTTAAGACAAACCAGATTATGGCCAGACATAATCTCGGGAACGTCTGAAATTTAATTATATATATATATATATATGAATATATATATATATATATATATATATATATATATACATATATATATATATATATATATATATATATATATATATGATATATATATATATATTATATATATATATATATATATATATATATATATTGCTCGTTTATAGAACGCCTCGCCTTCCCAGCAGGGTTTTAGTAATATTAGTTATAAAAGAAGCAGCCATGCCTTCTCCAAAAGCAGCTGATGTTGGGAGAGAGAGCATGTCGTAGTAGGGAGGTATTTCCGGTCTGACGGAAGCTTATGGTAAGAGAGGCAAGTCACAAGAGTAGCTAGGCTTCGAAATGGATCTTAGGGACCTCTACAATAAGACCTCTTTTTCCTTCCCAATTTGCTGGCTGTGGTGATCACTTTTCAGGCAATGCCCGAGGCGGTATTTGGAAGTCCCGTGATACGAAGACAATCAGGATCTGTCTCAGTCCTCTGCAGTCTGTGACCCCGGACAGATGTCCAGCCGGCCAGCCTCCCTCACTTAAGCCTATCGGCTCGGCGCACTGGCGGGCACGAACCCCAGACCTGAACAAGTCAGGCCGCATTCTTCCACAACGATACACTGAATATTGCATCCAGGTACGTCTAAAAGTGTAAACTTCAACCCAGCACCTTTTACTACCATACGACTCTTGCTAATTTCATTTTCAAGTCTCATTTTTATCCCTTCTGCATCAAAAGCCCGTTGTCCTCATCAGGCCACGTGCTCCCCTTTGTGACTTGTTAAAGACTAAGCCTTCAGTGCATACCTCAGTGAAACATTAGAATCCCTTTCCCCAGTGTTAGAGAATTAATTAATCAAAGCAAGAAGTCATTTTTTTTCTTTTATCTTGTGTAATCTGGGATCCTTTTTCCAGATTCCCTGAGTCACGTACGAAGTCTGTCTGCCCACAAGTGTTGCATTACCCAAGTTTATGAAACCAGCTTGTATTAATCGCATTTTAGCCAGCTATCCATTTGTGAGAGATTATAAGTCCCAACGTGGGGACTAATAGCATTCACTTTTCTCCAGGCCAGTACGAGCCTTTTGTAAATAAATAGCTGTAAAGTAACGAGTTGAGTTTCTGGCGACCTATTCCTCTAGATTAAATATTGATTAATAATCAGTTTTACGGTAAGTTCCATTAATTTCCTCTTGTCCTCCCTCAATTATTTCTGTTTACGTATATAGCCTCTCTCAAGGCCGGGCTAATACGTAACAGTGATGACTGCTTGCCAGCATCGAATCTGGGCTTGCTTAAAAAAAGCTTGCAAATCGCGTTATCCCTTGTAAAACGAATGTAAATGTTTTTCAAAGCGGAAAAAACTAAGCACACTTGCACGGAAGACAGACACTGACTCACGGTAAGGTATATCATTCATTAATATGATTATTCTATGGTAAATGTTAGCTTAAGGTACGTTTAAGTATTTTCCTTATGAAGTGTTCAAAAGAGTGTAGGTAGAAATCTTATTATTGTAAGCGCGAAAGCGCCAGAGCTTTATTTTAGCGGCGAGCAAACAATTTGTCCCGCGAATTCTCTGTTACTTTGTGCTGTCCTCGTCGGACGAGACAGAGCACGTGTGTAGAATAGATGCCAGAAAGAACCAGATCAAAACTAGGAAGTGCTTTGCCAGGGTTTATTGCTGTGTTGGAAAGCCTAGCTAGTTAGGAGTGTTTTACTAATAGTTACGGCAAAAGAAGTGTACAATTCTTTTGTCTGTGATATGTTAGGGAATTCCTTTTAACTTAGTTTTCATTCCAAGTGTTGGTCACCGCTCTCTCAGGCTAGCTTCTCAGCTTCGCGCACGCGCACTCTCATGCCTGCCAGCCAACCTTCGGCTCACTCACAGCGGCAGCCATGTTTGTTATCTCTTTCAGCATTATCTAAACAATTTAAGCAACGTAACGTAAGTCTCGAAGTTTTAACGTAAATAATATCAATCTCGGTACTAGTATCTATCATTCTGCCAGAGAAATTAACGTAATTCGCCTTGAATAAGAAACTAGAATTGCGTGTTGTAAATCGCGTTCGCATTTACAGAGGATCAGCTGTTTGAAGACACGCTGTGCACTCGCTCTGCTCGCTCACGTGTTTCACCTCGCATCGCTCACTCGCTCGCTGAGCGAAAGTTTCATTTCACGTCGTACTGAACGTAACCTTTTTTCCATTTACAAATGTTTGCTAACATTTCATTTTAAAATCCTTACCGTCATTTTGCTTGTCACAAGGACCTAGTATACTTACGTAAAGTTAACATAAATCTCCAAGTAGAGTAAATTACAAGAATTGTTAACGCAAAATGCGTCTTTGTAAAATTCATATTGAAACGCAAATCATTTCATAAGCGCACGCCGCTACCATTAACGTAAAAATCGTTCACCGCGAGCGCGTTATCATTTTCATAAAACGTTATCAAAAGCAATTCTTTCATTAAAAACGTTAACGTAAGTAGATAATTTAATGCAAGTTGCGTCATATTAAACAAACATTAGTAGTTCAATTCAATATAAGGGAGTTCATTCATATATAATTTTTCACCCTCTCCAAGAGAGAGAGAGAGAGAGAGAGAGAACCAGAACCCATTATTTACGAAGCCAAGAGTACTACGTTCATTACTTAAAGCATGCAGAACTAACATTATTTTAGTCTCTAGTGTCTTTCATTTACACTGAGCGTGATACGTACGCGCATGTGTCCATTGCAGTTTGCAAGCATTTATTTCATTTACCGAGTACTTCAGCGAGGGACTGAGTATTTCTAAAATTACAGTTACTTGTCGGTGCCCGAGTGGTCTTTTCATTTTCTTTTATCACAAAAGACTTGCGTATACCACAAGCACAACCCGCACAGTGTGCCACGCAAATTCATTACTTCCAGACAGGGAAGTCATTACCAGTTTAGGACTGGCCACCACCAGTGCACGTCAGGTCTTACCATTTTACAGTGCCACTAATTCGTGACACTGTCCATCGACTGGCTGCTGAAGTACTCCCACCTTTTACTTTCTCTCCTCCACTATTACCCTCTGCCACGAACAGAGTACCATTTCACTTCAGTATATTTGAGTATACTGCATGTAGTGTCCGGGACACACCAGCACGATACCAGTGCTCCAAGGAACACCTCCTCATAAGTGCCATTGCACCTGTACAGGCCGTACAGGTAGCCATTAAACCTGCGTGTCCGTCCTTACGGAACGCCCTATTCATTAGTGAATCCGTTATCCCGGATCACCCAATTAAAGGAACGCCTCCTCATAAGTGCCAAGCACCTGTACAGACGTACAGGTAGCCCTATACCTGCGTGTCCGTCCTACGGAACGCTCATTCATTAGAGTATCCAACATTTTGGATCACTGAACCGAGGAACGCCTTCGAAAGTTTCGTGCACCTGTATTGGACCTACAGGTAGCCCATTCCAATGTCTCCCAAGTTGGGAACGCCCGTAAGTGTGACGTACGCCGCACACTTCATTCGATTTTTTCACCTCATCAGAAGGTGCCATTCACAACGTGCCACCGAGCACCCAGTCTTTTCAGACTTTTCATTACCACGTCGCAGAACACATTTCCAAGTGAGTGCCACCCTTTACCCAGTACGGCACTCCCATTCCATCCATTACCCTTCCTGGCCATTATTTAAACTTTATCAGAGCCTCCACTGCAGCCTAAAGAAATGGCTTCTGCCGCCCAACCACATATATCCATGGAGCTGGAGAGGCTCCAGACACTCATGGCTCTGGGCACGAACGCCAGTTACACTGGGCAGGAACTCACCCAGTGGGTGAAGGGGCAGATGGACGATCTGCTCCTGCAAGAGAGAGCCGCCAGAGAAGAAGAGAGGAAGAAAAAAGAAGCAGAGAGAAAGCATGAGCTAGCTCTCAAGGAGAAGGAGCTCGAGGTGGAGAAGGCACGACAGGTGAACGCCGAAGCCCTAGCCATGCAGCCAGCTCCCAGCCCCACACCTACGGTGTCATCCAATACTATAGCCAGCATTAACGCTCTCATCCCGAAGTGGACTGAGGATGAGCCCGAGGTATAGCTGGAAGAAGTGGAAGCCTTATCGAGAACTACCCTACCGCTGAGATAGAGAGGGCTGCCCTGCTTGCCAAGCACCTGGATGGCAAGGCTAAGACTGCCCTCCGCTCACTGGATCAGGGTCAGCGAGGGGACCTGGTGGAAGTTCGCCGGGTCATTACAAAGGCCTATGAAATCACCCCCAAGAGGTGGAGGCAGCGTTTCCGAGGTCAGGCCAAGGAAGTTGGTTGGGCCTGGGGAGATTACTCCTACCACAAAATCCAAGCCGGGCAGCGGTGGCTTGACGCCATGTCGTGCACCGAGTTCCAGGACCTGTTTAACAGGATCATGCTGGAAGACCTCTACCAGTGTGTACCTGGGCCACTCGCAGTGCACCTTAACGACAAGCAACCCAAGACACTTGCGGAAGCTTGTCGCCTGGCTGACGACTGGGAAACTTTCAACCCCTCTCACAGCACCACCCACTGACGCATGGTGCCACCCGGTCCTCTCTCTGGATCCACACGGCCAAAGGACGCCCACAAAGGACACCCACGGACTTGCAACGTTTGCAAGAAAGTGGGTCACCTCGCAGCAGAGTGCCGCCTCAAGAGCGCTGCGAGCCACAAACCTCCTCAGAACCCTCCTAGGCCACCGAATGGTGCCTCAGCCTCTCAAGACCAGTCAGATGCCTTACGGAGACCAGCCCAGCAGAGGGACTTCTGCAGAGCCTGTGGGGCTACAGGGCACTACTCACCTGGATATCCTGGGTGCCCCAAGCACGTGCCTTCGACCAGGCACGTCCACCTGATCAGTGCCACAACCCCCTCGGCCGTTATGCCCGAGTCCAGGTCTCAACCTGAGCGGGTGTGGACCACTTCAGTCACAGTGGCACCCCTGGATGGCTCTACCCTACCTGTGACTCTGCCAGTTACGGTAGATACCGCTCCGATCTGTGCCTCATAGACAGGGACCAAGTGCCACCAGTGCCACCGTCGATGAGCACATCAGGTGGGCCATGACTTGGGTCGAAGGGCAGTCCAAGACCGTTCCCACAGTCGTCCTGCAGGTCACCACTCCTTGGTGCACCAAACCTCACCGCCTAGGTGTAGAGCGTACGATTTGGCATGGAGTAGGTTTCCTGTTGGGACGGGACCTCCTCTGGGGATGTCCCTCCCCCACACCACTCCAGGGTCAAGCTACCTCACCACATCAAATCACGGCCAGAGAGGACTCTTCACCTGTGCCAGAGCACACTGCCAGCCTTGGTGACTCCACAGATTCGCAACCTGTGGAGCCATCTCGGCCTTACCGTCCAATGCCACAGAAGAAGTTCTCGAACCAGTTCTGCCGAGACTTGTGGGATGCAAGGGTCACATGTCTGCCAACTACGTAGGGTGCGAGAATTACAATATTCCTGCCATCGCAATGGCAGTTACCAATCCTTCGTTACTAGGACCCCCAGCTCAGGGCCCTATAACCGTCGCACCCCTCCAAGGTCATTATCCACCAAACCATGTCAGAGCCTTTGATGACTCCAGCGCTCAAATCTCCCTGATACGGGAAGATCAAATCCCCCGAGGGGCTACCATTGATAGACGGCAACTGATCACGATTGAAGGCATCAATCATAGTAAGATGATCCTTCCCACCGTCCAATTGAGAGTCGTACAACCTCACCTTACCAAGGTATGTACACTTGCAGTTGCAAGCTACCTTCCAGGAGGTTACGACCTCATCCTAGGGCATGACCTGAAGTCTCCCATTACCAAGGGCCCGCTGAGAGGTATTGCACCTCCGGTACCCGCCACAGGTCCAATCGACCTCAACTCTCTGCCAGTGCCACTTGACAGCACTGGGCAGTGCCAAGCTCCGTCCAGCCTGGACGTAGAGCCACCACAGAACGTGACCTCTGCGCCTGGCCCCGAGCTAGCGCCGGCGCCTAACCTAATCAAGGATCCTCCTACAGGAGTTCCTCCAACAGGCATGGAGCTTACCGCAGCCCATGGCCAATCCCATGTCCATGAGTCTTCTTCACCCTCACCACTGTCGCCCGAGGATGAACCTCCGACAGACCTCACATTCATACCTCCTCTGGAAAACCAGGAACTGCCCGACCAGGAGTCAGCCTGGAGTTTTCCCCTTACGACGGTTGTCGCAGCAGCCGAAGTGAGGGCCTCCCCTGCAGTAGGTTCCACCTCTACGATGGTTGCTGCCTCCCTCTACTGCTAGGACTGGTATAGCCAGGTCCTGGAGGAATAAG
>NC_087202.1:3638015-3645515 GCF_015104395.2 Macrobrachium nipponense | reverse complement strand
ATATAAAAATAGGGGTTCTAACAGGTTTATTTCTTAGGGCAATGAGAACGTGTGACCCTTGCAAGATAGAGCAAGAAATAAATTACATCGATAAAAGCTTCGATGCATTAGCATACCCGGAATGGTTCAGAAAAAAGGGCACTCAACAAAGCTAGAAAAATATTTTACAGAGCGAATGTAGAGAGTACATGGAATAAAGAAAACAAGAAAATAATTGCCCTCCCTTTTATGCCTAAAATGAAACAAATCACTTCAAAAATGAAAGAAAGTCAATATAAATTTGTATATACATTTGATAATACCTTAAAAAACAAAGTATGTTAAAATAAATTGGAAGGAGAAGACAGTAATACAGATGATGTAGCGGGGGTATACATAATCAATTGCAATAATTGTGGAGACAGATATGTGGGGGAATCAGGTAGGGGAATAAGGACTAGAGTCCAAGAACATAGAAGGGCAGTACAGCTTAACTCTCAGGGGAGTGCTATAGCTAGACACTGTTGGGAAAATGACCATAGGATGGATTTCAAAAACAGTAGGCTTATATACAAAAGCAACAAAATTAGTCACAGGAGGGTAGTAGAAGGTGCGCTTATCAGAGAGATCAAAGTAATTGAAGGAAACAAAGGTTTTACCTCAGAAGATCCCATAAGCCGAGCTTTGATATTAAAAGAAGCTAAGATTGACCCTGCTGACCTGGAGATTAGGTTTCCTGCCCAACAGACTTTCGGTGACCACACCCTTACCACAAGGGTGAATCCCATTGACCATCAGCTCAGGATATCAGAGCGACAAGAGGGGATTGGCAACTCTCAAGAAAACCAGAACAGCCATCGCATAAATGACAGCACAACGAGAAGTTCCAGAAGACTGCCGGGCCTTGACCCAGGCTAACATACCAAACATCTCTTGAGAATGGGCCACAGAAGGGCCTGAAAGTACTCGAGTGTGGAGTAAAACTTAATGTAAATACTTAGAAGTAAACAAGTTACAAATTGAATTTGTGGGTTTCTTTTTCAATCTTCAGAAGAAAACTGTAAGAAGTTTTTGTTTGGTTAATAATAATAATAATAATAATAATAATAATAATAATAATAATAATAATAATAATAATAATAATAATAATAATAATAATAATAATAATAATAATAATAATAACACCCAGTCGAATTGAAGGACTGTGATAGAGCAAAAAAAAAAAAAAAAAAAAAAAAAAATAATAATAATAATAATAATATGCTGGAAACAGACCTTCTTTCAAACATGTTTTATTGAAAATAATGGCAGAATTTACAGAATTGATTTTATACTAAATTCTCTCAGTTCTTTACCACCATGCCTAAATTAAGAATAGATTTTATCATTATCCATCTATTTATCACTATGCCTCTATCAAGGTATATGTTATCATTATGCCTCTATAAAGGTAAGATTTTATCATTATATATAAAGAATGCCCAATCTGACTTCATTCCTGCTGAAAAAGTAGATAGAATGTTGCCTTTACATGCAAAAAATGCATAATATGAAATGCATGCCATATCAATATCCAATTAGCATTTAAGAGTAACCGAAAAGAAAACATCTCTTGTATTAAAAATTATCAAATAAAAAGAACAAAGAAACCTTAACAACTCTATAATATTGATATAAGCATGTTGACACCATTTCACGCTTCAAATATTCTCAATAGTTACAAGGAGTTACAAGGATTAGGATGCCTCAAAGACTTGGTAGTCCATCCAAAGAGGAGATATCGTGTGCTCACTTATCTCTCGAAGCAGGTTTTACTTGAAGTACTTTTTTAAAGAAATACGTCACTGAACTGGAATAAGGTTGTCTTATAACAATAACGATTTCCCATAAGAAACATTGTACTTTAAAACAAATAAAATAAAATATAAAAATAGTGTTCCAAGGCACAGTGATCCTTTTCTCGAATCGCAGAGCATGAATAATTGGGATCTGCTCCTCCGAAATGTAAAGTGTAGCATGGAAGGGGATTATATAGATGGCACGCTTACGAACGTGTACGCATGCGCAAGAGCGCTATTCAACGGCCTTCTGTTAATTGGATAACTAACAGATGGTGACTGGAATCGGATATGAACAGTAAACTTTGAGTCCGTACGAAAAGGTGAGCTCTCGAGATGAGAGAGAGAGAGAGATGAGAGAGATGAGAGAGAGGAGAGAGAGTTACAAGGATTAACTTATGTCTTAAAGAGGAGACATCGTGTGCTCACTTATCTCTAGGGGCAGGTTTTACTGCTCATTCACAGTGTCCTAATGATTTTGTCTGGTTTTCTTTTTGAAGAGAGACAGAAGAGAGAGAGAGAGAGAGAGAGAGAGAGAGAGAGAGAGAGAGAGAGAGAGAGAGAGAGAAAGGAATAAACGACTTATGTTTTTCAAATCTCTCCCAGAATCTCACAGTATTCATTAATGCACGGCAATAAAAAATGTTATTCATACCTGGTATTAAAAGTCACCCGTGTGTATGTCTATATATTTTTCGCGAGTCTGTCTTGTGCAAGATTATTTCTTATAATGTAAATAATAATAATGATGTATTCCTCTAGCTTTGTAAGTATTATAATATTTAGTCAATAAAGTAATAAAATATGTGGAAAATATTCAAAATTAGCCAAGTGCTGGGTTGACAACCATTGTAAGTGCAGAACCCGAATTCGAGAACCTCTGCAGATTCCATATAAACTTACAGTGTCTCTTGATAGCCAACGGTTTTATTGTCATGCATAGAGAGGACTAAGTATTTACTGTAGGGACCACAAATAGTATCATTAAATTTTCGGGAAAACTTATTTTTAATTTAATAGAAAAAAGTTCCAGATTGATAAGACCTCTGTACGTATATTCATCATCGTCACATTATTATTATTATTATTATTATTATTTTTTTTTTTTCTTTTTTTTTTTTGCTCTATCACAGTCCTCCAATTCGACTGGGTGGTATTTATAGTGTGGGGTTCCGGGTTACATCCTGCCTCCTTAGGAGTCTATCACTTTTCTTACTATGTGTGCCGTTTCTAAGGATCACACTCTTCTGCATGAGTCCTGGAGCTACTTCAGCCTCTAGTTTTTCTAGATTCCTTTTCAGGGATCTTGGGATCGTGCCTAGTGCTCCTATGATTATGGGTACGATTTCCACTGGCATATCCCATATCCTTCTTATTTCTATTTTCAGATCTTGATACTTTCCATTTTTTCATTATTATTATTATTATTATTATTATTATTATTATATTATTATTATTATTATTATTATCATTAATACAGGTTTATTGAAAATAATGGCTATTTTAGCCGCGTTTATTTTGTATAGAAGTTTCTCAATAATTATTGCTGACTTTTCTTTTGTGCTTAATTTAGCTATTAAAACGGCAAATGGGGGATTCATGTAAAAAATGTGGTATTTGTCAAACTTGAATACATTATACAAAATGCAGTACAAATTGGATCTTAAGGCTCAAGATCCAATTTGTACTACAATATGTATAATCTATTCAGTTTGACAAATACCACGCTTTTGAGATGAATCCCCAACTTGAGTACAGAAGAAGAGTCACTAATAAGAAGAATAGACACTTTACAAAATAAACGCGTCTGATAATGCCTTTATTTTCAATAAAACCTGTATTAATGAAGGTCTTCTTCTAGCCTATATTATTATTATTATTATTTTTTTTTTTTTTGCTCTATCACAGTCCTCCAATTCGACTGGGTGGTATTTATAGTGTGGGGTTCCGGGTTGCATCTGCCTCCTTAGGAGTCCATCCCTTTTCTTACTATGTGCGCCGTTTCTAGGATCACACTCTTCTGCATCAGTCCTGGAGCTACTTCAGCCTCTAGTTTTTCTAGATTCCTTTTCAGGGATCTTAGGATCGTGCCTAGTGCTCCTATGATTATGGGTACGATTTCCACTGGCATATCCCATATCCTTCTTATTTCTATTTTCAGATCTTGGTACTTATCCATTTTTTCCCTCTCTTTCTCTTCAACTCTGGTGTCCCATGGTATTGCGACATCAATGAGTGATACTTTCTTCTTGACTTTGTCAATCAACGTCACGTCTGGTCTGTTTGCACCGTATACCACCCTATGCTGTTTATGATACCATAGTCCGCCCAGAGGATCTTTGCCTAATCGTTTTCTATCACTCCTTCAGGTTGGTGCTCGTACCACTTATTACTGCAAGGTAGCTGATGTTTCTTGCACAGGCTCCAGTGGAGGGTTTTTGCCACTGAATCATGCCTCTTTTTGTACTGGTTCTGTGCAAGTGCCGGGCATTCTCTTGCTATGTGGTTTATGGTTTCATTTTTCGTATTGCACTTCCTACATATGGAGAGATGTTATTTCCGTCTATCGTCTTTGAACATATCTGGTTCTTAGGGCCTGATCTTGTGCCGCTGTTATCATTCCTTCAGTTTCCTTCTTTAGCTCTCCCCTCTGTAGCCATTGCCATGTGTCATCGCTGGCTAGTTCTTTAGTCTGTTTCATGTATTGTCCGTGCATTGGTTTGTTGTGCCAGTCCTCGGTTCTGTCTGTCATTCTCCTGTCTCTGTACTTAGTAGTCCTCTCCCTCCTTCCTTTCGTGTTATGTACAGTCTGTCTGTATTTGCTCTAGGGTGTAGTGCTTTGTGTATAGTCATATGTTTCCTGGTTTTCTGATCTATGCTGCGGAGTTCTGCCTTCGTTCATTCCACTATTCCTGCGCTGTATCTGATTACTGGCACTGCCATGTGTTTATGGCTTTTATCATATTTCCGGCGTTGAGTTTTGACTTGAGTATCGCCTTGAGTCTCTGCGTATATTCTTTCCTGATCGTGTCCTTCATCTCTTGGTGTTCATATCCCCTCCTTCCATTATTCCCAGGTATTTGTATCCTGTCTCATCTATGTGTTCGATGTTGCTCCCATCTGGTAGCTTTATCCCTTCAGTTCTCGTTACTTTGCCTTTTTGTATGTTGACTAAGGCGCATTTTTCTATTCCAAACTCCATCCTAATGTCCCCAGATACAAATCATTACAGTCTGGATTAGGGTATCTATTTCCTTGATGCTCTTACCATACAGCTTCATGTCATCCATGAACATCAGATGGTTGATTCTGTTGCCTCTTTTCTTGAGTTGGTACCCGGCATCCATCTTCTGTAGTACTTTTGTCATGGGAATCATGGCTACTACGAAGAGTAGTGGGGACAGTGAGTCGCCCTGGAATATCCCTCTCCTGATATTAACCTCTGCTAGTCTTATTCCAGTAGTGGGGACAGTGAGTCGCCCTGGAAGATCCCTCTCCTGATATTAACCTCTGCTAGTCTTATTCCAGAGCTTGTAAGTATTGTATTCCAGTTGCGCATTGTATTTTTGAGGAAGCTGATGGTGTTTTCCTCTGCCCCATATATTTTCAGGCATTCTATTAGCCATGTGTGTGGTATCATGTCGAAGGCTTTCTTATAGTCTATCCATGCCATGCTTAGGTTGGTTTTCCTTCTCCTACTGTTCTTCATTACCATTTTGTCTATCAGGAGCTGGTCTTTTGTGCCCCTACACTTCCTTCTGCAGCCTTTCTGTTGGTGGGGGATGGTGTTTGTCTCCTCTAGGTATGTTGTATAGCCTTTCACTGATGATACCTGTTAGTAACTTCCACATTATTGGTAGGCAGGTGATAGGCCTGTAGTTACTGGCTATATTTCCCTTACTCTTGTCTTTTTGTACTAAGGATGTTCTTCCTGTGGTCATCCATTTGGGTGCATGCATGGTGATTTGAGATACAATGCTGGAGTTGTTCTGCTATTCGTGGGTGTAGGGCCTTGAAGTTTTTGAGCCAGTATCCATGGACTTCATCGGGACCTGGGGCTTTCCAGTTTGGCATTTTCTTTAGTTGGTGTCTGACTGTGTCTGTCGTGATCTCTGTGAATCTTTGTTTTATTCTCTCTGTTTCTTCTTCCTTGACTTCCTGGAGCCATGTTGCATGTTTGCTGTGTGATACCGGATTGCTCCATATGTTTTCCCAGAGTCTCTTACTTGGTTCGGCCTCAAGAATTTCTTGGTGGTTGTCTTCCCCTCTTAGTTGGCTGTATAGTTTGTTCTGTTGGTATCCCTTATTCCTGTTCATGTACCGTTGGATCTTATGTGCTTTGGCCTTAAGCCTCTGTTTTACATCTTCTATTGTGTTGTTTAGTCCCCTCTCTTGTACTTTGTATTTCTCGTTGAGTTCCTCCTTTGTTTTCTTGCTTCTTAGCCTTTTTTCTGCCATCTCTTTCAGTTTACTCAAGTCAGATCTCATCACCATGATTTGCTTTTCCAGGCGCCTTATCCAAGGAGGTTGCTGTTTTGGTTTCTGTTGGGTTGGTTGTGCTGGTGTTCGAATCCCCATCAGTTGTATTATGACCATTATTTCATTGACCTCACTTGTTTTCTCCCTTAATTTCTTGGTGTTGTAGGCTTTCATGGAGGGGATCTTTGTTCTCTCTGTATCTGGCTCCATCCATTTGTCTAATCTTTTCTACCCATTCCGTCCCTGTCTGTTACTTCGTCGTGTTTCTTCGTGTGTCGTTGTTTGATACCTCATCATCCCTGTCGTCTTCTGTGGCATCGTCTCTCAGTTCGTCTTCGTGTAATTCGTTGTCGTGTGACATTTCCCTTTCCAGTTCTTCTCTTTCTGTTGGGGAGAGCCAGTTCTTTTTCTTTATGTTCCTTACTTGGTCTGCCAGCCTCTGCTCTGTTTGGGGAGTGTTATTCCTCTCATTCCAGATGTTGACCAATCTTCTTCTATATCCTCTCTCCGCCGGGTTGCTTCTGATGTAGCATCTCCATATTTCCTTATTTTCTTCTCTTGTCCATTTCTTCCTTTTTGCTTCTGTAGCTCCAATCTCAGGCTGTTGATTACTGTCGTTGTGGTGATCAGTTGCTGGATGACGACCTCCAAGTACCTGACCGTCTTCCCCTTCAATTGGGTTGAATACCTGGTTGCCGGACGAAGCTCCTCTGTTGCCAGAGGTTCCATTTACGTCGTTGTCGTTTATTCCTTCATTTCTTTCCATCATTGCTGAGTTTTGCTATTTAACCCATAGCTGGAACCTACCCCATCAGGGATAGGTACTCATTTACAGCTGAGTAGACTGAGGAAATTATAGTAAAGATCCTTTCCCAAGGAATCAACTCCAAGGAGAGCGGTCACCCATCCAACGACTGACCAGCCCCAATGTTGCTTAACTTGACGACCTAACCCACTCCTCCACGGCGCTACATCATCATTATTATTATTATTATTACTATTATTATTATTATTATTATTAATCACAGAGGAAATCAATACGCGCCATCAGCTAGCTAAAAGAACCAGGTTTTACAAATAAAAATTATAAGCCAATAGCTCTGCTCAAATAAGCCGGTCCATACCTTTAACCGAAAGAAAGTTAAATACATTTTGGTAATGTCAGAATTCAGGCGAAAAGAGAAATATCCAATCAAGTAGCATA
>NC_087202.1:3630515-3635515 GCF_015104395.2 Macrobrachium nipponense | reverse complement strand
GGCAGGCCAAGAATATACCGATCACGCCACTGAGGCGTTTAAAGGACCCTACGAAGCATATGGCTGTAAAATGAATCACCTTCATGGCCGAGAGTATAAGCGATAACCAGAAGAAGAAGAAGGGTTTCAGACAGTGTGTGTGTGTGTGTGGTCCCCTCGAGCGCCTCTTTAACTCAATATGCAGTCTCATGTGCCGGAGGAGATGAAGATGCAGATGAAGATGCAACACGGAATACTAATTAGGCTCCTTCCATTACCTTGCAGTCTTTCATCTCCGCCTTCTCCGCCCAGGATGCTGAATTCGAAAAAGAGATCCTTCTTGGTGATTAGTTCAGCCTTGCGTTTAACCTTGTTTGCATTCATTCGAGAGAGAACTAAGGGGAAACTAACTAATTGTCCGGATGGTTTTTCATATCATAAGGTTAAGTTGGAAAAAATAAAGCCTGTACTTATACAGTAAATTTAATTATTCGGATTAGAAAAATCTGTCTGAATGATATAGCATATGGCAAACTCTAAAGATATATACATATATATATATATATGATATATATATATATATATATATATATATATAATCTTTAGTTATATGTGTAGTTTGTCATAGAAAATCGCCATAAAAGTCTTGTCTATGCTACATCATTTAGACAGTTTTTTTTCTAAAATGAACATTATTTACTTTATAAGTACATATATATATATATATATATATATATATATATATATATATATATATATATATATATATATATATATATATATGGGTGTTTGTTTATATACATAATACTTATATAAATGCGCGATATTTTCATGTTATCAAACAGCAAGCCTTGAATATCTTTTAACATCAGGTCCACCATACCCTGGCAATGATCTATACCCAACGGTCACTATAACAGATAAGTAAAAATGCCCCGGTTATAATAACCGACTGATCAAAGCCGACTGTTTATCGTTGTTCCTAAAGCAAAGTCCCAGGTTCGAATCCTTGGAGGGGGACTTAAGTACTTATTAATTATATAAATTCGCCTTTGGTGTGAGTGATGCCAGAGGTATAACAAGAATTCGATATCAAATGTTGGTGGCTTAATATTAGTTTAATATTTGTGAATATTTCCCCTTTTAGAGTTAAGGTTGCCATACCTCTGTGTGATTTGACAATCAGCTGACAGCCGTGATTTTATAGGTGGACATCTGGATGGAATTATTTTTTTTAATGAAATGTGATCGACATTCCAAACCCCTAAAAAAGGGACAGTATTGAATTCATGTTGTTTAATGGAAAACAAAAAAAAATATATAATTGGTAGTGATTTAATGGTGTTCATCTGGATGGAATTTTTTTTTTTAATGAAAATATGATCGAAAATTCGTGTTTAATGGAAAAGAAAAAAGTTTATAAAATTGGAAGTGATTATAATGGTGGTCATCTGGATTGAATTTTTTTTTTTTTTAATGAAATGTGATCTACATTCCAACCCCTAAAAAAGGGACAGTCTTGAATTCCTTCGTGTTTAATGGAAAAGAAAAAAATATATAGAAGGAACATCTCGTAGACCAAAGACTTCAGAGAAACGTGTTTTTTTTCAGCTCGGAAAGGCTATGACATATATCACGGCGTTATTGGCTAATGTTTTTCCTGCCGTGCTGTCCAAAGGTGCTCGTTAGCGCTTGCTAAAACGTAACCTGCTTTTGCCAGGTGTCGTGTTTGCTCTTCTAAATCATGTGGGAATGAACTTTGAGCCACATCGTTTATTTCTTTTGGACTCTTCGTCTTGGGAAGATTTTTTTTTTCTACTTTAAGTACAGTGTATTTAATTTTTCCATATATGCTACAAATGTCCTTTAATATCCACTTCGCTCTACCTCGGAATTAATATATTTTCATATATGTTAAGCGAAGCGAAATTTTTTAGTCGATAATGATTTCGTCCTCTCGTGGATTCGAACCAGCGGACGAAATTATTATGAATCTAAAAAATTCCCTTTCGGTTAACATATATGAAAATATATTTATTCCGAGGTAGGGCGAATCAGATATTAAAGGACATTTGTAGCTTAATTAACGCGTGTATATGAATTATGGTGATGATAAAACATCACTCACAACACACACACACACACACACACACACATATATTATATATATATATATATATATATATATATATATATATATATGTGTGTGTATACAACTTTCTCTCCCATAGTTGCGGTCCCCCAAAAGCAGACTAACTACTGGATACAGGATTCATTTTAAGCGCCAGATAGAATTTAAATTTGAGGTGAGAGCGAGAAAGAAGCAGATAGGAAGGGAAATCGAAGCCCAGATAGGAACCCTAACTCGTCAGTTCCAACAGACGAATGAAATCCTACAATGGATGAAGGGAGGAGAGAATAGCCGAAACGCCAATGAGACTGGAAAATCAAATTTATTCTCCAAAAGGGGAAGAAGGGTTCTTATTCGGGAGAAGGCCACGGTACGAAAATATGCAAAAAAGACATGCCGTTCTTGCACGTACCTTTCGGGAGAGGGTAAAGATATGAGAATATGCAAAAAGACATACCCTTCGTGCACGTACCTTTCATAAGAGGGTAACGATCTGAAAATATGCAGAAAGACATACCCTTATTGCACGTACCTTTCGGAAGAGGGTAACGATATGCAAATATGTAGAGTCATGCCGTTCTCTTGCACGTAAACTCATGGAGGAGGGTAACGATCTGAAAATATGCTGAAAGACATGCCGTTCTTGCATGTACCTTTCGGGAGAGGGTAACGATATGAAAATATGCAAGACATACCCTTCGTGCACGTACCTTTCGGGAGAGGCTAACGATACGAAAATATGCAAAAAAAGACATACCCTTCGTGCACGTAACTTTCGGAAGAGGGTAACGATATGCAATAAAATGTAGAAAAGTCATGGGCCGGTCTGGCACGTAACGCTTGGGGAGGGTAACCGATATGAAAATATGCACAAAAAACAGACATTGTCCGTTCTTGCTCGTACCTATTGGGAGAGGATAACGATATGAGAGACATAATTTTCGTGCATGTAGAGCCAAGTTAGACGACATATCATATGCCTATACCTAGCCACGCGTGTGTAAAAATATACGAGTTAAAAATGTATTAATGCCAATACCAAATCAGCAAGGATGAATGAAAACAAGATATGTTTCCTTTTAAAATTCAATACCAGTTTGACGGAAATAAATAAAAATACGATAGAGCCTCAAACACTGATTTTATGACAGGGTCTATTCTGTTATAGTCTCAGCAATGGATACTCAACGACGACAAATCTAATATCGTAAAGTTAAATTCTCACCCACTTCCACGGCACCATCAAAGAAAGCGAAGCCAATATCCACAAATTTCTGCGCCCGACCTCCAGTGGACCCCGTAATCATGCCAGCGGTAGCCAAAGTTCATGAGTAGTCTGACTTTATGGCTTAATTCCCGGTCTTTACGGCTGGCCAGCGAACCGCGAATATGATCGAAGGCGAGAGGACTTCGTGAAATAGTATCGACTGACGATATCAATCTTTCTCTTCTTGGGACGCTTATATAGGTCTTTGTTCAGTAATGTGACGACGATTTGAATGGGGGTATTTTTAATATCTTTTATATTTGTAATGTTGGTTATCGTGGTCAGTGAATTTTTGCTTTGTTCTTATAATCATTGTTCATTAATAATAATAATAATTATAATAATAATCTGGAAAAACTAGAGGCTGAAGTAGCTCCAGGACTCATGCAGAAGAGTGTGATGCTAGAAACGGCGCACATAGTAAGAAAAGGGATGGACTCCTAAGGAGGCAGGATGCAACCCGGAACCCCACACTATAAATACCACCCAGTCGAATTGGAGGACTGTGATAGACAAAAAAAATAATAAATAAATTAATTAAATAAAATATTTACATAATAATAATAATAATAATAATAATAATAATAATAATAATAAGAATAATAATAATAATAATAATAATAATAAATAATAATAATAATAAATAATAATAATAATAATAATAATAATGATAATAATAATAATAATTACAGAGACAGGAGAATGACAAACAGAACAGAGGACTGGCACAACAAACCAATGCACGGACAATACATGAGACAGACTAAAGAACTAGCCAGCGATGACACATGGCAATGGCTACAAGAGGGGAGAGCTAAAGAAGGAAACTGAAGGAATGATAACAGCGGCACAAGATCAGGCTCTAAGAACCAGATATGTTCAAAGAACGATAGACGGAAATAACATCTCTCCCATATGTAGGAAAGTGCAATACGAAAAATGAAACCATAAACCACATAGCAAGCGAATGCCCGGCACTTGCACAGAAACCAGTACAAAAGAGGCATGATTCAGTGGCAAAAGCCCTCCACTGGAGCCTGAAGAGAAAGAGGGGAAAAATGGATAAGTATCAAGATCTGAAAATAGAAATAAGAAGGATATGGGATATGCCAGTGGAAATTGTACCCATAATCATAGGAGCACTAGGCACGATCCCAAGATCCCTAAAAAGGAATCTAGAAAAACTTGAGGTTGAAGTAGCTCCAGGACACATGCAGAAGAGTGTGATCCTAGGAACGGCGCACATAGTAAGGAAAGTGATGGGCTCCTAAGGAGGCAGGATGCAACCCGGAACCCCACACTATAAATACCACCCAGTCGAATTGGAGGACTGTGATAGAGGAAAAAAAAAATAATAATAATAACAATAATAATCAGAAACCCAGTAAGCATATGACAATACACAAAGCACTACACCCAAGAGCAAATACGGACACACATACATAACACGAAAGGAAGGAGGGAGAGGACTACTAAGTATAGTGGACTGCCGTCAACATCGAGAACAGAGCACTGGGGCATATCTGAAAACCAGTGAAGACGAGTGGCTAAAGAGTGCATGGGAAGAAGGACTAATAAAAGTAGACGAAGACCCAGAAATATACAGACAGGAGAATGACAGAC
>NC_087202.1:3625515-3628015 GCF_015104395.2 Macrobrachium nipponense | reverse complement strand
CTTCGCCTCTACGAAAGACTTCCGGTCTGTTCTGGAGGACTTCCTGACGGAGAATGAAGTTCAAGCGACCGGAAGGCTCCAGACTTCCAAACAATGCTTCCTTTTTTTCTCTTCCTGTAGATTTTTTTTAAGGGGGAGAGGGTGGGGGTGGAAGGGGTTGGTGGGGCATTAGGTAACGCTGCTCTCCGTCATTTTTCCTCTCTTCCTTTATTCTTTGGCTTTTTATACAAAGAACTGACTTTTATATGCAGCGAAGTAGCGGGAAATAATTCTACTTCATGTCCCTCTATTTCACGCTATTTCTGTGGTCCACACTGAGGGGGCAAAAAGTACCGATTTCTCTCGCATTTTATTCAATTATTATTATTATTATTATTATTATTATTATTATTATTATTTTATTATTGATTATTATTATTATTATTATTATTATTATTATTATTTTGGTAGAAGACCTTCTTTAGGCAAATGCTGTCAAAAAGAATGGCAGAATTAAGCGAGTTAATTTTATATATTGTTTTTCTCTTTTTTCCTTCCTTACAATTTGCTTCTCAGGCTCAGCGATATTTCTGAGTAACTGGCCAATATTCATATTTGGGAATTTTCAAAAAATTAAAAATGCTGAAGGTAATCTTTTATTAGAAAAGGATATCAGGTCCGGCACTGACGACGACCCCTGCTTGACCTAGACCTGGTATCCTGTTCTAATAAAAGATTGCCTTCATCATTAATAATTTTTTGAAGGATTCCAATATGAATATTGGCGAGTTACTCAGAAATATCGCTGAGCCTGAGAAGCGAATTGAAAGGAAAAAAGAGAAAACAATATATAAAATCACTCGCTTAATTCTGCCATTTAATCTAACAGTATTATTATTATTATTATTATTATTATTATTATTATTATTATTATTATTATTATTATTATTATTATTATTATTGGACAAGCAAATCCACAGTTTATTTAAGTATAAGTCCATATATTTTTTTTAAAAATTTTATATTAGTTTCTTCATTTCAAGACTTATGCTATTATTATTATTATTATTATTATTATTATTATTATTATTATTATTATTATTATTATTAGTTATATTATTATTATTATTATTATTGGGACAGCAATGCATAGTTATGTATAGGTACACATATCTGAAAATAATTGTGGCTTAGTTTTCTCTCCACTTCAACTCATGCTATTATTATTATTATTATTATTATTATTATTATTATTATTATTATTATTATTATTATTATTATTATTATTATTATTATTATTATTATTATTATCATTATTATTATTTTATTATTATTATTATTATTATTGTTAAAAGGATGGCAGAATTAAGCGAGTTGATTTTTATATATTGTTTTTTTTATTTTCCTTACAATTCGCTTCTCAGGCTCAGTGATGTTTCTGAGTAACAGGCCAATATTCATATTGGGAATTTTCAAAAATTATAAATGCTGAAGGAATCTTTTATTAGAACAGGATATCAGGTCCAGGTCAAGCAGGGGTCGTCGTCAGTGCCGGTATTATTCCGTAAGCGTAGTTCAGTTCGGGCCAGGGTAGTATTATTATTATTATTATTATTATTATTATTATTATTATTATTATTAAACTATCACATTTAACAGTAAAATACTATTGAAAAAATACAATACAAAAAACAAGGGTAACTCATACAAAAGCAAGTTTGTAAAAATAGCAGGAGTAAAATGTAATAAGGGAGGCTGTCAGAAATTTTCATTATTATTATTATTATTATTATTATTATTATTATTATTATTATTATTATTATTATTATTATTATTATTATTATTATTATTATTATTCTATGGGAATTTCCTTATGATTCAGATCGTATTTGAGTTCTGATGCTACGTGGATTCCTACAGAGAAAACACAGGGCTCATGGGATCCTCTTCTCGTCCCTTTGTCTTGACCATGAAACGCATCAAAGTCAAAGGGAAAGACATTTATTTCATCCTCTGACATCCATCAGGCGAGGGGAGGTATAATGTCCTCCAGAACATGGCGGATTATATCTTATGTGGTATTACGTAATCACACAGACTTGTGCTTAAAGAGGATCAGTCCTTCTATTTATACCTATGATGTATGCTTGATTATTTAGCACTGAGCACACCATAAATTACAGTTATATGAAAATGGGTTTTTATGGTTCATTGGCAGAGTTCTGCAATAATATCAAAAGCAATATATTAATCACAGGGATTAACGAATGATCCTATATTTTTTCTTGGTCTCTCAGTTGGATGTTTCGTTATTTCTAGTGTTGCACCTGAGAGTGAGAGTTAATTGACAGCCACTTCCACTACTCAGTACCAGACAAAAAGACAATGAATTGTATTCAAGAATAATGAACTTAAAAAAATAAAAACAAAAACTAAAAAGGGATCATTGGTGTTACTGGTAAACTTCAAGACCAAACAAGGCCTATAGACACAGATAATTCTCGACGTTTATCAATAGGAC
>NC_087202.1:3613015-3620515 GCF_015104395.2 Macrobrachium nipponense | reverse complement strand
TTTAACAAAATAGCAGGAATTCCATCAGGCCCTGCAGCAGCTCCATTTTTAATTTCATTATTAGCCTGCACAATATCCAGCTTCATTAATATCTATGTCAGCTAAATATTCACTATTTTCATCCCTTACTTCTATATCATTATCTTCATTATCTATTCTAGGGGTGAATTCTCTCTTATATCGTTCTGCCAGTATGTTGCAAATTTCCTTTTTTTCATTCGTTAATCTCCCTTCAATTCTCAGAGGGCCTATTTCTATTCTTCTTTATTCATCTTCTTCGCATATGAGTATAATAGCTTGGGGTTTTGCTTGATATTTAATAGGGTTTTTCTTCCAAGTCCCGTTTTTCATTTTCTTTTGATTGTATAATCTTTTGTTCTGCATTTCTATCTTACTTTTAGTTTCTATAACTTTCATGCATTTTTTTCTTTTGCAAGACCTTTTTTCCACTTTCTGATTTTCTGGAACAAGATCCTTCTGTCTCTTGGTATGCATGAATGATGTTAATTTTCTTCTTCGGTATATATTTTTCCACTATTTTCTCCATTATTTTATATAATATCTCCGTATTTACCCTTATGTCATCACTTACGAAAATGTTATCCCAATCTTTGTTTAATTCTTCATTAATTTCTGACCATTTTATATTTTTACTGTAGAAGTTGTATTTTCCATATCCTTCCACTTTTTCATTTCTTGCTTATCTCTATTTTCACTTGCTTTGGAATGAACTGTTTAATTCTATGACATTATGGTCTGAAATATTCGCATTATAAACTATTATTTCTTTAACATAATTCATCTCGTTCACAAATACTAGGTCTAAAGTATTTTCCTTTCTTGTTGGCAGGTGATTTATTTGTTGAATGTTGTATTCTAGTAGCATATCTAATAGCTTTTCAAATTGCCTCTTATCTTCTGCACTACTATTACTCTCTTTTTTATATGTATAAGTACAACCACAATCTCCTATTCGTTCTTTTTTTTGTTTTTCCATTCTACGAAATTGGAAAAAGTTGAAGTCACCAGAATAGGAGAATAGTCCAGTCTTGTGATTTCTACATATATCATCCAATTTTTCAATTATTAAGTCAAACTCTTTAGTATTAGGAGGTCTATATATTACTATGTTCATCAATTTTTCAGATTCAAATTCTACCGCTATTAGTTCACATTCTGAGTTACTATATTTCTCATATTTTTTCCTTGTTTTTTGTCTTTCCCATATATTGCGGTTCCCCCTTGATTCCTATTTTTTCTATCTGATCTATAAGTTTGGAACCCTTTTATTTGATCATCATTCAGTCTCTTGGGAATACCAGGTTTTCACTTATATTCATTATATCTATTTTCTTTTCATTTTGGGTTAGTTCTTCTAAGTACTTCCATTTTTCTTTTTGAGTTACTCGTAACTAAACCCCTGCGCATTCATCACTATGATGGTTTGCGTGTTTTCTCCTTCATTTAATACTGGTAGTAATAAGGATTTTTTTCCCATGTCTCTTTTCCTGTTCTGGTATGTTGTTCTTTTTTTCATTTCCAGAAATTCTGACATTAAAAAATCCAACTTTTCCATAATATTTGATCTTCCTTCATCATAATTATTCATTTTGTGTCTGAATCTGCAATTTTCTCCGTTTCTGCAATATCCTCTTGCATAATAAATACAGTTATTATCTCTTGAGTAGAATTTCGGAGCTGATGCTTTGTAATTTTTTGCTGACACACCTCTGCATATCTCATTGGTGGTTTGCTTTTCTCTTTTACCTGATATTCTTGATTTCTCTCTTTATTTGTTTCTTTCTTATTTTGGATTTTATTACTTGGTTGGTTATTTATTTGATTATGAATTCATGGCTACAGGGTGCATATATTTGCATTTTTTGTCGAACTTACATCCTTTTCCTTCTTTTTTAGGTTTTTACATATTTTTGGATGCAGATCTCTGCAATCATCCCCACGAGAGAGAGAGAGAGAGAGAGAGAGAGAGAGAGAGAGAGACAGAGAGAGAGACTAGTCGTCTAATCACCCTTATTTTAATATTGCTGAACAAATAGTGCTATGTAATTTACCACTTCCTGCACCCGCATTTTATCACCCATCGTAGAGTAGGTACAAGTTTGCTAGTAAAAAATAATAATGGCAACACTAAAATAATAATACAAATGAATTTGAAAATAATAAATATTAAAATAAGATAAAAATAATAAAAAATTAAACTAAAATTAAAAATAATAAAAATATAATAAATTAAATTAATAATAAAAATTCACAATAAAAATAATAAGAATGGATATAAAATAAAATAAAAATAATAAAATATGGTAATAATTTTTTGAAAATAAAAATTTTAAAAAATTTAAATTATAAACATAAAAGTAGTAATAAAAATAAAACTACAATAAAAAATAAAAATAATAAAAAATATATATAAATAAGACTAATAATAAAATAACCATAAAAAATTCTAAATCAAAATTTAAAAATAATAATAATAATAATGTGAAAGACTATACAACTACCTAAAGGATACAAACACCATCTCCCACCAACAGAAAGGTTGCAGAAGGAAGTGTAGAGGCACAAAAGACCAGCTCCTGATGGGCAAAATGGTAACGAAGAATAATAAGAGAAGGAAAACCAACCTAAGCATGGCATGAATTGACTACAGGAAAACCTTTGACATGATACCACACACATAGCTAATGGAATACTTGAACATATATGGGCCAGAGGAAAGAACCATCAGCTTCCACGAAAATACAATTGGCAACTGGAATACAGTTCTTACAAGCTCTGGGATAAGACTAGGAGAGGTTAACATCAAGAGAGGGATCTTTCAAGGTGACGCACTGTCACCACTACTCTTCGTAGTAGCCATGATTCCCATGACAAACGTACAACAGAAGACTGTCACCACTACTCTTCGTAGTAGTCATGATTCCCATGACAAACGTACAACAGAAGATGGATGCTGGGTACCAACTCCATAAAGTAGCAACATAATTAACCATCTCATGTTCACGGACGATATCAAGCTGTATGGTCAAGAGCATCAAGGAAATAGATACCTTAATCCCGACTAAGAAAAAGTTATATCTGAGGACATCAGGATGGAGTTTGGAATAGAAAAATGTGCCATAGCCAACAACAAAAAGGTAAAGTAACAAGGACTGAAGGGATAAAACAACCAAATGGGAATAGCATCAAACACATAGATGAGACGGGATACAAATACCCAGGAATAATAGGAGAGGATATAAAACACCAAGAGATGGACACGATCAGGAAAGAATATATGCAGAGACTTCAGGCGATTACTCAAGTCAAAACGCAACACAGGAAATATGATGAAAGCCATAAACACATGAACAGTGCCAGTAATCAGATATAGAGCAGGAAAAGTGAAGTGGACGAAGGCTGAACTCCGCAGCATAGACCAGAAAACTAGGAAAAACGTGAAAATATACAGCACTACACCCAAGAATAAATACAGACAGTCTCTACATAACCCGAAACAAAAGAAGGAGAGGGCTACTAAGCATAGAGGACTGTGCCAACATCGAGAGCAGAGTACTGGGGCAAAAGTCTGATACAAGTAGACGAAGACCCAGAAATGTACAGAGACAGGAGAATGACAAGCAGAACAGAGGAATGGCACTACAGCACATGGGTATAGGAGAGGTGATTGCATGGAAATTGACTAGTTGGCATCTCTTGCCTCCCTAGGCCACGCCCCCTTTACACAAAGGCTGTGCATTCACGGCAAACTTGGTGTAATTGTAATTTAATTGAAATGTTATTTATTACACATTCCTAAGGAAACTGTAATTCTTGAAAGAAATCTGTTTAATATTAATTTTAGTTGTAATTGAAATTTGTTTAATGGATGATGACGTCGTACAACAGATATGACGTCACCTGCCGAAATATTTCTTGGAAAGCAATGAAAATTTACAAATTTCCTGTTTTCCTGATTTATGTGGCACAAGGCACCATAATCAAGCTATGTTAAAATGTCAACATAGTGAAAAAGACCGCCTTCCCTCTTTGACAACTGAGCTTAGTGATAGAAAACGATCAAGCAAAAATCCTCTGGGACTGTGGTATCAGAACGCAAAGGGTAATACGTGCCAATAGACCAGACTGACTTTGCTTTGACAAAATAAAAAAGAACAAGTATCACTCATTGAATGTCGCAATACCATGGGACACCAGATAGAAGAGAAAAAAGAGAGAAAAGATTGATAAGTATCAGGACCTGAAAACAGAAATAAGAAGGATATGAGATATGCCAGTGAAAAATTGTACCCATAATCATAAAAAACACTAGGCCCGATCCCAAAATCCTATGAAAAGGAACCTGAAAAAAACTACATGCCGAAGTAGCTCCAAGACTCAGGCAGAAGAGTGTGCTCCTAGAAACAGCAAACAGAGTGGGAAAAGTGATGGACTAATGAGAAAGGATGCATCCCGGAACCCCACACTATAAGAAGCACCCAGTCTGATAGCATGACTGTTATAGAAAAAAAGGTAAATAAATAAAATAAAATAGAATAAAAAAATAACAATAATAAGATAATAATATGTAGTGGTAATTTTGAAAATAAAAATAATAAAAATTAAAATAATAATAATTAAATAAATTAATATAATAATACTTATAATAATAAAAATAAAAGTAATTTGAATAAAAATAATTAAACAATAATACGAATAAAAATATATAAAAATTATAAAAATTATAAAAAATTGCAAATAAAAAATAGAATTAAAAATAAAAAGAAAAAATTAAAAAAATAAAATAATAGCAATAATAATAATTATTATATGTTACCAAAGCTGGAGGAGGCTCGACCTAATAATGAAAAATATCCCTTCCCCACAGGTATGAGACCCCCTGAAGCAGACGTATATAGTATACCAGTACAACATACCCAAGCCCGTAGTTGCAACGGCGCCTACGTAGGTGTGACCAGCAGCCACCTGTCTAAGAGACTCTCCTGCCACGACCACAAGGGGGCTATCAAAGAAACCACGCGCCCGCACCAAACATCAAGAGAATTTTTTGTACAGATGTCCAGCAAAGTATGCAAAGAGGCTTATTGAATACTCAATGGGGCCGTCGATGGGGTGGGGTCGCGAAATTTTCAAGGAAGTCCACCAGTGAACTCAGGCTATAGCGGCTTCGGACGAAGGGAGTAAAAATTTGATTGAGGCGCTTGGCCAGGGGCTAAGTCGGGGTGGGCGTGTCTGGTCATAATCGAGGGGAGAGGGTAACCTTCCTTATTATTAAGACTATTATATAAAATTAAAATAATAATAAAAATATGAAAAAATAAATACTATATATTAAAAGAATAATAAAATATCAACATTTAAATAATGGTTATGAAAAAAAGAAATAAAAAGCAATATGAATAATAAAAATAAAAATAAAATACAAAAAATAAAAATAAGAAAACATTAGTAATAATTTATTAAAAAATAAAAATAAAACTAATAAAAATTAAATTAACAATAATAAAATAATAACAATATTATAAAAATAACATAAAAAATAAGCATAAAATAATAATAATAATAAAATAGTAATAAATTCATATGAAGATATTTAAATAAAAATGAATTTACTAAAAACAAAATAACGAAATACTAATAAGGAAAATATAAATAATAGAAATAAAATAAAAACAATAAAAAAAAGTAAAAAAAATAAATATAATAAAACAATAAATACTAAAGACAATTATAAATATTAAAATGAAAAAATATATATATAATAATGGGAACAATAAAATAATAATAAATATGAAACTAAGAATAATAGTAATACAATAAATAAAAATGTAATAAAATAAAAGTAAAATTAAGTAGTAATAATAAATAAAAAAAAATTAATTAATGATTGATATATAAATTATAAAAAGAAAATATAAATAATAAAAATCTTAACAAAAAAAAATACCTTAATCCAAATATAATACACATAAAAAAATAACAATAATAATAATGATATAATATTAAAATAAAAATAAAAAATGAAATAAAACAAAAAAAAATAAATAAATAAAATTAATAAAATTTTACAAAAAAATTAATAAAGTAATAATAATAAAAATTCAAAATAAAATAATGAGAATATACATAAAAATAAAAATTATTTTTTTAAATAATTGCAATAACTTTGATAATAAAAATAAAAATTATGAATAAAAATTATTAAACATAAAAGTAAAAATAATTAAAATAAAAATATAATGATAAAATAATAAAATAATAATAATAAACAAATTAAAAATAAATAAAAATATAAAAATATAAATAAAATTAATATAATAATCAAATTCAAAATAATAATAATAATAATAATAATAATAATAATAATAATAATAATAATAATAATAATAATAATAATAATAATAACAGTATCATCAGTGAAAGTCTATACAACTACCTAGAGAAGACAAACACCATCCCCCACCAACAGAAAGGCTGCAGAAGGAGTGTAGGGGCACAAAAGACCAGCTCCTGATAGACAAAATGGTAATGAAGAACAGTAGGAGAAGGAAAACCAACCTAAGTATGGCATGGATAAAGTATAGAAGCCTTCGACATGATACCACACAACATGGTTAATAGAAATGCCTAAAAATAAATGGGGCAGAGAAAACACCATCAGCTTCCTCAAAAATACAATGCGCAACTGAAATACAATCACTTACAAGCTTTGGAATAAGACTAGCAGGAAGGTTAATATCAGGAGAGGGTAGGGGTCTTCCAGGGCGACTCACTGTCCCCACTACTCTTCGTAGTAGCCATGATTTCCCATGACAAAGTACTACAGAAGATGGATGCCGGGTACCAACTCAAGAAAATGAGGCAACAGAATCAACCATCTGATGTTCATGGACGACATCAAGCTGTATGGTAAGAGCATCAAGGAAATAGATACCCTAATCCAGACTGTAAGGATTGTATCTGGGGACATCAGGATGGAGTTTGAAATAGAAAAATATGCCTTAGGTACAACATACAAAAAGGCAAAGTACGAGACTGAAGGTGGGATAAAGCTACCAGATGGGAGCAACATCAAACACATAGATGAGACTGGATACAAAGTACCTGGGAATAATGGAAGGAGGGGATATAAAACACCAAGAGATGAAAGGACCACGATCAGGAAAGAATATATGCAGAGACTCAAGGCGATACTCAAGTCAAAACTCAAATGCCGGTATGATAAAAGCCATAAACACATGGCAGTGACAGTAATCAGATACGGCGCAGGAATAGTGGAATGGACGTACGCAGAACTCCGCAGCATAGATCAGAAAACCAGGAAACATATGACAATATGACAATACACAAAGCACTACACCCAAGAGCAAATACGGACAGACTATACATAACACGAAAGAAAGGAGGGAGAGGACTACTAAGTATAGAGGACTGCGTCAACATCGAGAACCAGAGCACTGGGGCAATATCTGAAAACCA
>NC_087202.1:3605515-3608015 GCF_015104395.2 Macrobrachium nipponense | reverse complement strand
ATATTAAATAAAAATAAAAATAAAATGATACAAAAAATATAAATAACAAAATTAGTTAAATGTGAATAATAAAATTTATATTTAAGTAATAATAATAAAAATAAAAAAATTAATAAAATAAAGTAACACTATAAATAATTATAATAAAAAATTACGAATAAAAATTTAAAATATAAGAAACATTAGTAAAATGCTGACAATAAAATTTCAAAATAGGAGTAATAATTATAAAAGTAAAAAATATAAAATAAAATAGTAGTAATAATAAATAATAATAACAATAATAATAATAATAATAATAATAATAAGAATATAAATATAAAAAATAAAAAATAATATAATAATTTTGTAAATAAAACAAAAAAATATAAAAAAATAAAAATAAAAACAATAATAATGTAATAAAAAATAATATGAATCAAAATATCAATAATAAAAATATTAATGAAAATAAAAAAATGTAATAAAATAATTTAATGAAAATAACAGTAAAAACAATAGAATAATAATAAAGAAAACAAGAATACTACCAAGAAAAATAAAAACAATAAAAAATAATAAAACAATAAAAAAAATAAATATAACAACAATCCTAATAACAATATTATTATAAAAATTTTAACAAAAAATAAAATAATAATAACAAAAAACTAAATATAATATCAATAAAAAATAAAACTAGAATAAAAAAGGTTTTAATAATAAAAGAATATAAATAAAAAAGGATAATTAATAATAAAATAAAAATGAAAATGAAAATAAAAGTAATACAAATAAAAACAAAAATGCTAAAAATAAAAATTAAAAAATAATATAAATAAAAACAAAAATAAATATAATGCACATCAAAATAAAAACTAAATTAATGATAATGAAGATAAATTGAAATAAATAAATATATAAATAAATGTTTATAAAATGATAAAAATATAAATGTTTTATAAAATAATTATAAGAATTCAAATTAAAAATAAACATTTATAAAAACAAAAAAAATGAAAACAATTCAAAAACTAACTAATGATAAATAAAACTTTGAAAATAAAAATTAAAGTAAATAAACAAAATAAAATTAAATTAAAAATTGAATAAAAACATAATACATAAAAAAAAATGATAAAAATTAAACTAATGATAATAAACTGTTGAAAATAAAAATTAAAGTAAATTAACATATAAATAAAAAATGATAAAATAATGATAATAATGATAAAAAGATGCTAAAATAAAATTAAAATGATAAAAATGAAAATATTAAACATAAATAAAATTAATAAAATAATAATAAAAATTCAAAATAAAAAAATAAAATAAAAATGATGAAAATAAAGATAAAAATTGTAAAATAACATGTAGTAATAATTTTGAAAATAAAAATAGCAAAAATAAATACAGCAAAAATACTAACAATAATACCATAATATAATAATATGAATAAAAATGAAGACTACAAAAACTGAAGTAGAATAAAAGCAATAAAATAATATACGAAACGCCCGTCTGAATAAAATTTTAAAGAAACGAACTTCTTTTTTCCCCCGCGACGCGTACCACAGGAAAAACACAGGCCCATAAAGAGAGAGTTATTCTCCGCCACTTCCATCGCATGAAAGTCAGATTTTTCTTCCACTGCCATAGAAAAATGACGGAGATCAGCGTTGCCTAATGTCCCCTCATAAAACCATCTGGTGAAAAGGGAGGGGGTGTGGGGGAGGGGGGGGCATTGTTTGGAAGTTTGGAGTTTTTCCGGTTGCTTGACTCCTTTCTCTCTCGGGCGCTGTCTTTGCAGAACAGCCAGAAAATCTCTTTTGGCAGACGAAGTATAAACCATTATTATTCTCTCTTCCTCTCTCTCTCTCTCTCTCCTCTCTCTCTCTCTCTCTCTCTGCAGTTTTATTTCGAAGGGACGCATGTGCATTACTTTCTTTCAAAGCTGTATCATAATTACTGCACATTCTTGTATACAACTGTCTATTTTATATCCTAATTATGAAGTGCATATATATATTGCGTATTATATATATATATATATATATATAGATATATATATATTATATATATATATATTATATATATATATATATATATAAAGGAAGGGTGTCCAATCAGACGCCAGTCATATAAACGCGTTTTATTAAGAAACGTTTCATGTTGGCACCAACACATCATCAGTCTGCAATTGAAATTCAATATTAAAATAAACTTAAAAATTACAATAAAAATTAAAACATACTCAGAACGTTAAAATAGAGAATGAGAAGAAAAACTACCTAATCATAAAGAAGGAAAGAGCTGAGTGACTAAAAACGGTAAGGTCTGCACACAAACGTAAACTTCACGCCAGAGAGAGAGAGATGACGAGGTGTTGGAGTTTAAACTAAGTGAAAGGTGCTTAATAAACAATGACTCAAGGGTACTTTCCTTTGTGGTGCCAATAATAGAGAAATGTTTCTTACATTTCTCTGTTATTGGCACACAAAGCAAACTACCACCTAACTAC